>NC_143052.1:224201439-224352954 GCF_052426305.1 Pelodiscus sinensis
GACTTTCTAACCCTCCATAGCAGTTTGTCATTGATGGCCTTGACTACTTGTATGAGAATAGCCACATGCTTCTCCACAGTGAATGCGAGTCTCGTGTGGGTATCCTGGTGCCTCAGGGCAGGGGAAAGCCATTCTCAGAGCTCCAGGAAGATGGCCATCCACATGCAGAAGTTCTGCAGCCACTGCTGATCATCCCATCTCTGCATCACGCTGTGGTCCCAACCAGTCTGAGGTCATCTCAAGCACCAGAGGATTGACTGGTGAATGTTCTAGCATAAGTACCAGGTGCCACATGACCATGCCTCCATGCTATGCTGAGCTTCATCTTCTTCCTCTTCCTGGTGAAGCAACATGTGTACACTGTTGAAGTACAGCACCATGAGGTGCACCATGATACCCATGAGCATGAAAATGCTTTCCAGCACACCTGGCTTCATGCTCGCAGTGCATTGGCATCCATGCAGGCAAACAGGGCACAAAAAGGTGTGATCACGCTGCATCCCCTTAATCTCGTGCAGCCTACATGAGCCCCTATAGCCAACAACAGCAGAGTTTTGGACCCAACAGCACTGGAAGCATAGCAAAGCTGCAAAGTTGCCCCTGGTGCCTTGCTCTCTGAGTGGATGTCAGGCTCCCTAATGTGGATGTGCTACTTTGGACAACATTCAATTCCTCTCCATAGTGAGGACATTGACCTTCAACTTCTCAGATTCAAATGCCCAGAAATCGACCATAGTGGATTTGACCATATCTCGTAGTGCAGATGTGCCCAAAGTGCTGTAGCTGTAAGTGTATCTCTAACCCTTTTGAAAGCTGCTGTGTGCGTGCATTACTGTACACATGTCTAGGTCCCACTTACATTGTTATGCTGAAAATTGTTAATGGCTTTTATCAAGTAAGTCTTAGCTCTAGGAATGGGGAATCTTTGGTGTGTCAACCACACACAGTTCATCAGATTATCCACTGGCGGGCCACCAGACAGTTTGTTTGTCTGATCATCCTCAGGCAGAGCCACTCACAGCTCCAGTGGCCATAGTTTGCCATTTCTGGCCAATGAGAACTGAGGGAAGAAGCATGGGCTGGGTCACTGCTTCCCACAACTCCCATTGGCCAGAAAATGCAAACCATGGTCACTGGGAGCTGAGGACTCCATGCCCACAGATGCTCAGGTAAATAAAACTTCTTGCAGCCTGCTGGCAGCTAATTCTGACAAACTGCATTTGGCCCATGGGTGGAGGTTCCCCAGCCCTGCTATAAACTATCACAGACCTGATTACAGCTGTTGGTAGTGCGAGGCACTCTTTTTTCCAGGGTAAACAGATAAATTAAACTCCTTTATGTGGCAAATAAAGCAAGCCAAATTGGACCCTGGTCTTGAGCACTAATGCTGAATGAAAGAAAGAATGAGGAGGAAGATTGGACTTTTCTGTATTGGGACTTTCTGGGGAAAATATTTATACCACCAAGTGCCTACAGTGTGATCTAAAATATGTACTTCCATAGGCAGATTTAAAGATGGGCATCCAGGAGAACCACCATTTTGAAAGAAGCCTCCCTGTTGTCATCATTCAAGATTTAAAATTTAGGCTGTCTGGACTTCAGAAGTACTTCTTATTTAAAGCAATGCCACTTTATGTGTACACGACCAAATCCAATGATAAATCATACCGTATTAATAATGGGTCTGAATAAGAACACTGTTACCTGGCATATGAAGTTTGTTTTGTCCAGAATGAGATAAGGAAAAAATAGAGCAAAGTAAACATTCACTTTATTTTTGAATAGCTTTTTAAAATCAGATCCACCAGTGAGTTTTTTTTCCCCAGAGAAAAATCTAGGGTCTTCAAGACATACAGTGTGTTGCTATGAAGCTTATATGTGATCTGAAGCTTATATGTCATTTAATATAACCCGTGAGATAAGAAATTGGCATCATGTGGCAAACTGTGGCAGGACCATAGATGTTGTTGGAACAGAGAGGCCCAGCCACAGCGGTTGCCAGTGGCTGGGAACTCAGCCCAGCAGGCAGTCTGGAGCGCCAGTGTCCTGATGGCAAAAAGTCCAGCCAGTGGCCAGCATGCAGAGCAGGGCTGGGACAGGAATCCCACCAGCTGAGAGCATAGCTGCTGCAGGCTGAGGGCACAGAGCCCCTGATGGCTGCGGGTGTGGATCCACAGCCAGCTAGGAGCAGGGAAGCCTCTGTGGACAGGAACACAGAGCCCCTACTGTCCAGGAGCTCCAGAAGCTGGGCGGGGGGAGAAGTCCAGGGAGGTCTAACCTGTAGTTATATCTTGTTCAAAGGTCCATAGATAATTTCTTACCCTGGGATTATATAGAGAGAGCAGGGGGACAGACAGAATTGCTGGGCCCCTAGACAAAGAGGGGGAAGTCCCGACTCTACACTCCTGAAGTGTGCAGAGCCTCAGGCAGAAGGGGCAGGGTTGGGATTAACCTACTCCTGCTTGCTCTTTATTGTCACCCACCAGGTGCCACCTGGGGCTGTGGTGCTCATTGAAAGGAGCCACGGTTCTGGCCACCACCACTGTCTCAGTAGACAAGCCCAGACTACATTTGAACCTTCAGGTCACGTTTGCACCCCCCTGCTAAGTAGCAGACCTGAGAGAGAAGCATATAGCTGAAGAGCTGACTCTAGCATGCATTAAAGAAACCAGGGTATTAACCCAAAACAGCTACTGGTAACCAATTCAAAACTATGTGGGACTGATTTCTACAGTGCCTTGCCCATTGTGATCATTACCACCTGTTCAAAGTGAGTGCAGAGTGGGTATAAAATGCCAAAAATCAGAATAACAGAAGGGTAGCATTTCACATTTGCGTGGAACTGAGGTGAGGGACTATACAAGGTTTAAGACACTGTACAATCAGGTCCTCTGCTTGTCCAGTAATTGGATAAGTTTGCTCAAGCTTATTCCTGCCCCCTGAAACTCTTCCAGTGTGCATCTCCTCCCTGGTAAAATTATAGATCTTCTCCAAAGGAGTGGTTGGTGAGGACTATGTGCAAGAATAAACAATCTACTTGCCTTGACTGTAGAAGCGTGCTTCTGGCTGCTACCGATTCTACTTCCCTTAAACGGTACTTCCTGGTCAGGCAACATTTATGGTCTGGCATGGACCATGAATGTTCCTAGACCACAGAGCCCAGGAAAAGAAGTCTGACGGTGGGGCAGAAGTGCCATAAGGGGCAACAGCAATTCATCTGGGAGCCCAGAGTGTGTGAATATGGTGGGGAGGGAAGGACAGACGTCATGGTGGGGAGTTCTGGCTCCAGCAGCCATGGAGCTGTAGCCTGGCCATGAGTGTGTACCTCCAGCCCCGGCCAGGGAGCTCTGATCCCAGCAAAAGTGAAAAAAAGTCCTGTGACACCTTAGGGTATATCTAGATTACATGCCTCTGCCGACAGAGGCATGTAAAATAAGCTACCCGACATAGTCAATGAAGCCGGGATTTAAATATCCCCAGCTTCATTAAAATAAAAATGGCCACTGAGCTGTGCCGACAATCAGCTGATTGTCGGCACAGCACACAAGTCAAGATGCAGATCGGTCAACAAGGGTAGCCTTTGTCGACCGCTCCTGTAAACCTTGTTTCACAAGGTATAAGGGAGCGGTCAACAAAGGCTTCCCTTATCGACAGATTCGCGTCTTGACTCACGTGCTGTGCCAACGATCAGCTGAGCTGGCACAGCGAAGCGGCCATTTTTATTTTAATGAAGCCGGGGATATTTAAATCTGCCCCCTCCAGGCATGTAATCTAGACATACCCTTATGGACTTATGAAGCATCTGTTAGTCTATAAGGGTATGTCTACACTACAAAGTTAGTTCGAACTAACGGACGTTAGTTCGAACTAACTTTCATAGGCGCTACACTAGCGCTTCGTTAGTTCGAACTTAATTTGAACTAACGGAGTGCTTAGTTCGAACTAGGTAAACCTCATTTTACGAGGATTAAGCCTAGTTCCCCCTGGTGGCCTCTCTGGGCACAACCAGGAAAACTCTTCTCCTCTCCCCCAGCCCCGGGCCCTTATAGGGGTAGATTCTGGCCAGACGGCACTGGAGTCAGCCAGCCCTGCCAGCAGTCTCTGCCCCTGAGCTAGTGGCCTCACAATGAGCCAGGTAGCCAGTGGCAGTGAGCCGTCCCCTGCCCAGTCTCTGAGCACCCAGGGGCCAGCCAGGGGCCGTAGACGGCGCGCGGCCTCCTGGTCTAGTGCAGAGGTCATGGACCTCATTGAGATTTGGGGGCAGGCCCCCAATGTCCATGATCTCTGCACTAGGAGGAGGAACGCGGCCGTCTACGGCCGCATAGTAACCACCATGGCCAGCAGGGGACACAGGCGCACCCAGGAGCAGGTGCGAATTAAGTTAAAACAGCTGCGGCAGGGGTACGCCAGGGCCACAAGGGGCGGCGCCGCTGCAGGGGCTGCCACCTGCCCCTACTTCGCTGCCCTCCACCAACTATTGGGGGGCAGGGTGGTCCGTGCCAGCCCGGGGGACAGCGAGCCGGGACCAGAGGGCCCTGACCTGGGCGCACCGGAGGGGCCACCGCCAGCAGTTCCAGCAGGGTCGTCCAGGGAGACCGTACCGGGTAAGTACTTTGAATTAAGTAGTTCGGGGGGAGAGGTGGGAGGGAGACCAGAGACCGTGCGCGTGGGCCATGCCTTCCACGGATCACGCAGACACCTGTGCACGTGCTCGCACGTGTCATGCCACCCTTGGGCAGGTGGCTCCAGCTGCGTGACACCCAGGGGCCATTACCCAATAGGCACATGCTTGTGCAAAGAGAAGTGACATGCTCCCGACCCCGGGGCAGGACCCAGCAGGATGCTTTCCCTTCACATGTCCCCTCTACACGGAGGCAGGGGACATCTCCCCCTCCCCCCCCCCGCCGCCCCAGCCACACTATACATGGCACAGGGACATGGGTGTGGTCTTGGGGCAGCTCCCAGTCCCAGGGAGAGCCAGACATCCTGACCATGGCCTCTGTACAAGCACAGCGGCTGTGACGGTGCAGGACATGGTCACCCTCACGTTGCGGAGTTGGGGAGGGGGCTGGGCATCATCCTCTGCGTCTCCAGGGAGAACTGAGCACTTCTCTTCTTTCTCTACAGCTGCACCAGCTACTCGTGCAGGGCGCACCACCCCGCCCGGGACATGCTCCCGCACCCGCGGCCTGCTCCGGACCGCCAGCACGGAGCAGGAGTACCGGGACCAGCACCTGGGGGCCCTGCGAGCCGTGCACCGCACACTACAGGCCTGGATGTGGGAAGACCTGCAGGTCCGCCACGAGCTGCTGGCTGAGCTCCGAGGGCTGAGCACCAACCTGCAGCTCCTGCTGCAGAGCATGGTGCCCCGTGCTGGTCCTGCGCCTGCTGCCCCCCCAACTGCTGTCCCTCCTCCCACTCCTGCCCCCCCCACCTCTTCCTCCTCAACCCCCACAACCTCTTCCTCAATGTCCACACCCCCCACCTCAACCTCCGCACCCTCCACCCCATCCCACCGGGGACGCCGAGGCCCCCTCCCTCGCCGTGCTGGGAGGCAGTTGGCCCGGCGAGACCCCCACCCCTGATGATTTAGTTTCCCCACCCCCTCCTTTCCCTTGCTTCCCCGTTTCAGCTCCCTCCTCCCAGTTTTCCCCCTCTCCTCTCCCACCCTCTCTCTTCCCTTCTCCCACCTCCTTTTCCCAGTTTGTCCAAGTTTTGTTAAATAAACAGAGTTTCTAGTTTTGTCCACACGTTATCTTTATTTTGTACATCAAGAAGAGGGGCCAGGGAAGGGTAAGTGGAAGGAGGTGAGGGAGGAATGGGGCACGAGCCCCCGATGGGGAGGACTGGGCTGGCTCTGCGGGCTTCTGGGGGCGGAAGCTCTCCTGCAGCCCCCCAATTGCCCCTTCTCCCAGATGGCAGCCTGCGGCAAGTGCAGCCGGGATGATGGGCGAGTGGTGTGATGTGCCCAGTGTGGGTAGTCCGGGCACTCCAAGCCAGGACTGCTTTGCAAGCGGGGCACCCCTGAGAACTGTCTGTCTGGGGTGGGGGTTGGGTCCCTTTAAGCGCAGCCCTGGGCTAGCCTGAGGCAGCATCTCCACGCTCTAAGTCCTCCTCTGATGCCCTGCCGGCACTGCTTCCGGCCATCCTTAAGCCCGGTTCAGGGTCCACTCTGTGTGGACATGCTAGTTCGAATTAGCAAAACGCTAATTTGAACTAGTTTTTTAGTCTAGATCCGTTAGTTTGAATTAGCTTAGTTTGAATTAACTAATTCGAACTAAGTTAGTTCGAATTAACGTTGTAGTGTAGACATACCCTCTGGTGCCACAGGACTTTTCGTTACTTTTGCAGATTCAGACTAACATGGCTACCCCTCTGATACCTGGTCCCAGTGGCATCCAGGGAGCTCTGGCCCAGGCCATGGAACTTGGGCCCCAGCCACAGAGCCAGGTGGCTGTGGAGCTCTGACCCAGCTGCGGAGCGAGGCATCTGTGGAGGTCTGCTCTGGCTGCTCAGCTGTGGTCATGGGGCTCTGGCCCCCAGCAGCAACGGGGCTGAGGAGAGCCTCAGGCAGTAGCAGGGGCAGGCTGGAACCCTAGACTAGTGGCAGCACAACCACCAGGGGAGGGACATTCCCTGGTTTGGCAAATCCCCTTATTCGGGACCAGTCAGGCCCTATGGGTGCCAGACCAGTGAGGTCTAAACTCTCCTCCTGATTTGTTTTTCTTCCTGACTGGTTCAGAGAAACCACTCAAAATGCAAACATTTCCCTTTGAGAACGTGACTTAAGATGCCTCAACTTTGTTCACTGTTGAGTCAGGGATGGCGAGGATTCTGTTAAGCAAGTAGGACAGTGTAGGTATGAGCCTCTGCAAAGAGGAAAGGCCTGCTTCTGTACTTGCACTAACGAGCACGGCTGGTTTGACAGAGCTGTGTATGTGCTCTGTTGACCAGAACCTCAGTTCGTGTAAAGCTAAACAATGGCTCAGCTGTTACAATGCCAAGTTACACCAGTTAAGAATCTGCCCTGTTTAAAAAGTGGAGCAAACTGTTTCCCAGGATCTCTGAGGCATTATTGTGCACTGTCCTTTCCAGAACTCCCTGGAGGTGCCGTACAGAACTTCAGTGCCCAGATGCAGGGTTGTAGCCAAAAGCCACTATATAGTGGGAGATTTTCAAATGGAGTTAAGGGATTTAAGAGCACAGGGACCACAGGTTTTTTTTCCTTAAGAACGTCAGAAAAGTCCTGATTATATTTAAACTAGAAGACTTACCCAGCATTGCTTCGGTCCTTCAGGGCAGAGGGCTAAAAGTCAGAGGTGGGATGGGGCAGAGAGTGAGGAGGGGCTGAGGGTGGGGTGATGGGGATTTGGGGAAATGTAGGAGTCAAGGTTGGGGAGTGAGGAGGGGTTCAGGACAGTGGGTGAGGATGTAGGAGTCAGGGCAGGGATTGGGATAGGGGGGCTCTAGGGAGGGAGTGCAGTTCAAGGAAGGGGATGGGAGACTCAGGGCAGGAGGAGGGGGCAGCTGGCATATGCTCCCCAGGTTGACCTGGGGCAGTGAGGGCTGCACAACTCCCTCCCCCCCCCAGCTTCTCTCTGGGGTCAATCCAGGATAGCGGGGACCATGTGGCCTGCCTTCCAGGTTCTCCCCTGCACCAGCCTGGGGCAGTGTGGGCCATGTGGCCAGGCTGGAAGCTGCTCCCCAGGGGTGGCTCATGGCATCAGGAGTCATGATGCTGGCCAATGGCTTCTCCCCAGGGCACTTGCTCCCCCCCACTCTGGCCATTTGTGAATATAACTGTCCTAGCTATGACACCTTTCCCTTTCTGATGAGAAATGATCACATTCCAAACACATCCCATTTTCTTGTCACAACCCAACCCTGACCTTGTTTTAAAATATGATGAGAGGAAGCTGCATACTGAATTTGGCGGTCCTAGCTCTTACCATTTAGGAGAAGTTCTTGAACAAACGGACTCAAAGACAGATGGTTGGACACGGACACACACACACAGACAGACAGACACACAAACTTTCTCAAACATGTAGTAGATTATGAGCTGTCTATAGAATAGCTGAATGTCTAATGAATGATGGTTGCTCTTGTTTTGACCAGGTTGTAAATATCCCAGTAACAGGATAACTTAGTTTCTCTGTATCTAAAATATTCTCCATACTGTGCCAGACCTTTCATAGTGTATTTGGGAAACAGTGTGATTTTTAATTTTAATTAAAAATACAAAAAGTCCTGAAGTTTGTGAAGCACTCTACTTTGTTCATGCTCTCAAGGGTAATAATATAAAATGCAGACACCTTTCCATGTCACAGATAATAGTATAATATGAAGGGGATCTGATATTATCAGAAAATGTTATGATATATCTAAATCAAAGGAAGATAAAAATGGATAGGACTTTAGCAAGATGGTGCAGAAAATGAATCGGAAGAGCAAACTTCTACACAAAGCACAAAGGGAAGAGCTGAACTGTGGACGGAGGCTGACTTGTGCATGCAGACTTCCCTTCAGTAGGCATCACACACACACATTGAACAAGAAGCTGAATTCAATCTGATTCCTAAAGAAATCCCAACCAAACGAGTTATCATTTACTCACAAAAAAAGGAGGAAAAATGAAAGGGGGGTGGGAAGTACTCTGCTCTTGCTATCAATATCTCAAAGATACGCTTTTATTTCTCGATTGTACCACATGCTGTTGCGGATAAAGAAAGCAAAAATCATCATGAAACAGTCTACATCATTCAGCCTTCCTGTGAACAGGAACATGGGCAGAATATTAAGAAGAAAAATGCTGTCATTAATAAACGACAAGGAAGTACATGCATACTGAGTACTTTTACATTCACTCTTCTGCCATGTGCATTTAAAGGTGAAGAACTACACCGTTATATAAGAATCCAAGAATCTCTCTGTAGATGCTGCACAGAGAGAGGTTCAGTGTACATCTGGGGAGGAAGGTAAGTTTTTAAAGCTATGACTCTAATAACTAAAACCCTTCACAGTACTTTGAAAATGCACCTGCTATTACCAAAATGGAGTGCTTAAGTGGCACAGAGGTATCCTAAAAACTAATTGGCATTAAAAGTAATATGTAAGAGTGGGGAAAAAATCATGGTATAGTGTGGCACTGAAGTCAAAGCTGTTCCACTCTTCTTACTTGCTTGTGAATTTAATTTGGTTCCTATTTAAATAGAACTGATTCCCAACTCTTTTAAAAAAGCACCTAGCAGCTGTAGATAGACCTTTTATAAAGTCAAATGTAATCATAACTTTTGCTTGCATAAATAGCCTTCTTTCTGTTTTGCAGTTTAAATGCATAGAATTAAATGCATAGAATACTATAGAATACTAAATATGCATAGAATACTATATGTTTTTAATACCTGTAATTTTAAAAGCCATACTTCCCTGTTGTCAAAGATCAACTTCCCCCCACATATACATGGTCCCCTCTCCCATTTGCAGATGTTCTCATGATACTTGAATAACAGTTTGTTTAACTGACCTGGTCACTCAATCCTGGATTGAAAAGTATCCATTCTTCTACAAAAAAAATTAACCTCCCAATTATAGAGAGAGACTGCAGAACTGGAATTCATCTACAGATTTGACATTATTACCCTGGGCTTGAATAAAGATATTAACTGGTTAACACTCTACAAAGCCAGTTTCCCCTGCTTTTGACATTCACATTTTCACATAAAAAACTATGAAGGGGACACATCCAGTACACTTAATTAGCTTCAGTAAAACAGGTCCATACATATATATTCTTGGATTCTGTTGTTTCCACTACAATTCATCTGATGAAGTGGATCGTCCCATGAAAACTCATGATTTTTTGTTAGTCTCTAAGGTGCCTTAGGACTACTAAGTGAGTTTTATATCCATTCTCCCCCCTCCAATCCAAGAAATAATATTAATTCAAGAAATCTACAGCACCTAGAGTTTCTTAAGTCGCAGCCATGTGCCCTTTCATAAAACATATGTGTATAGTAGTTTTAGATGTTGTACCTTCAGCATATTGAAAGGGGGTAGTCCATTGAGGAAGTCCTTTGTCATTCACATGAAAGTGCTTCTAGACCTATTGGCTTGTTTCACTTAATTGAAACTGAACATCATTGTAAGAAAGCTATATAAACAGGGAAAGTATCCTGGATTCATAATCAGTATTGATGATCCCGCTTCGTATGCAAAATTGCTATGTCTAGACACAGATATTTTAGTTAACTGGATCAAATAATAGCTGTCCACAAACTGAACTTAAGGGTATGGTAAAACAATTTTCTTAAGTCTAGGTGAAGCAGATCCAGTGGTCTAAAATCTGTATTTTTAAAATTATTTTATTTCTGATGAGCACAAGCAGTCTTGCATTTTAATTAATATTGTTCTTGATTTGCTTTTTTTAGGCAGTGCTTTATTTTCTTTGCTACTCTATTGAAATTGCATTTAAAACCAGATAAGTAGCACAAGAAAGAAAGCAAAATGCAGAAGCAGAATACAGTAATCTAACAATCCTGGGTAAAGCAGGAAAATTTGGGAAAACGTGAGATTTATGTGACTTGGCAACTACTGGTCTTGTATGACGTAAGATAATTGAATGAACTGTCTTGGTATAGTGATCTGTTTATGCTACAGCACTGATAACCTAAAAGTTGCTGTCCCCATATTCTCATAGCTGGTGATAGTGCATGGATTTGTCTCACTTTTTTTGCTGTTTCAACAAAAGTACAGTATAAGGTTTCCAGTCTACTATTGCTGTTTTACTGTGAAGATTGCAACATTTTGCCCTGTGAGAAATTCATGAAAATGCATGAATTTTGCCATTATATTCTAGTGTTAGAAAAAAATGTATTTGAATATCAGAACAGCCATACTGGGTCAGATCAAAAGTTCATCTAACCTTGCATTTTGATTTTTGAAAGTGGCTAATGCCAGGGGCCTCCAGAGGGTATGAACCCATCTGGTAATCATCAAGTGATCCATCTTCTGTCAGCTTTTGCCAGCTTATGGTAAAGATAGGCTAGAGATGCTATCTCTGCACATTTCTGCTAATAGCCATTGATGGACCTATCCTCCATGAATTTATCTAGCTTATTTTAAACAGTCTCAGCTTTCTCAACATCCTCTAGCAAAAAGTTCCACAGGCTTACTACGCATTGTGTGAAAAAAATATTTCCTTTTATTTGTTTTAAACCTATTGACTATAAGCTTCATTTTGGGGCTCCTAAATCTTGTATTATGAGTAGGAGTAAATAACACTTCCTTATTTACGTTCTCCACACTGGTTAATTTTTATAGACCTCTATCAAGTCCTCCCTTAGTTGTCTTTTTTCAAGATGAAAATCCCCAATCTTATTAATCTATCCTCATTCAAGATGCGGTGACCACATCTGCATGCATTCAAAATGTGGGTATACCATGAATTTAGATAGAGGCAATATGATATTTTCTGTTTTACCATCAATCTCTTTCTTAATGATTCCAAATATTCTGTTCACTTTTTTGTCAATGCAAATTGAGTGGATGTTTTCATACAACTGTCCACAATGACTCCAACATCTTTCTTGAATGGTAACAGTTATTTTAAACTCCATTATTTTAGATGAGATTATGTTTTCCACTAAATACTACATTGTATTTATAAACATTGAATTTCACCTGACATTTTGTTGTCCAGTCACCCAGTTTTTTGAGGTTTCTTTGTAGCTCTTCATAGTCTGCTTTGAATTTAACTATGTTGAATAGTTTAGTATCATCTGCAAATTTTACCATCTCAGTGTTTACCTCTTTTTCAAGAACAATTCTGAATATATTGAATATATACTGTCCCAGTACAGACTCTTGAGGGACACCACTGTTTACCTCTCTTCATTCTGAAAACTTATCATTTATTCCTATAATTTGTTTCCTATCTTTTCACCAGTTATCAGACCATGAGCTGATGTTCCTTTTTATCCCATAGCAGCTTACTTTGCTTCAGAGACTTTGGTGATGGAGTTATCAAAGGTTTTCAGAAAATCATACTATCTACACTATATCCACTGGATCCCCCTTCTCTCCATGGTTTGTGACTTCCTCAATAATTCTAGTAAATTTGTGAGGCATTTTCCCTTTATAAAAAACATGTTGACGCTTCCTCAACAAATTATGTTAATCTCTGTGTCTAATAATTCCGTTCTTATAGTTATAAACAGTTAGTCCAATACTGAAGGCAGTATTACTGGACTTGTAATTGTCAGGATTACCTCTAAGGCCCTTTTTCAAAAATTTGTCTCTCATGAGCTATTCTCTAGCTATTCGGTACATATTATTCCATTTGCCTTGGAAAAAGCCAAGTTGTACCTTGAACAACATTTGTGGTATCTCAGGAATAGTTTTTGAAGATTTTTCATCTCTCACAAATACTCAGAGTGAGGAACAATTTACCCACAGAGCATTAGAAAGCAGTCTGGTGGCTTTGTCTCACAGTTGCAAGGCTTGCATGTGAAATTTCAATCTGAAAGTAGTTTGGAATCACTTGTTCTATGGATTTGTTGAACTCTTAATTAGAAGTGGAGATGGAGAGGTATCATGCTAGGAATTCCTAGCAGTGACAACTCTACTTTTCAGATGATAGTGCTTGTCTCAAGGGGAAATTTATTATCTACCTTTCCTACTGAAGAACTGATGCCATTTCTGTGGCCTTCCAAAAGAGACTTTAGAGAGACATTTGTCTGGAGTGTGGGGTAGAAACCACAAATAAACTAATAACTTATGTGTCCCTAGCCATAAGGAAGGAGTAGTGCATGTATATTTTGAAATGTATATTATATCCATATAGCATTGTAAAAAGATACTAGTGGGACACTCTGAAGGATGCCTATTTAGAGATGAATGATATATTCATAGATAGTTAGATTCCCTTGTCTTCATGAAATCAAGCCCAGTTCAGAGTGTTAACAGTTTCTTTAATATTTCACAGAAATGTACTTCTGAAATAAAGAATTTGGCAGACATCCAGAGACTCATCTTTCCTATATTAAGTTGGTTAGAAAATCCTCCAAAGCCAACTCTAACCTGTTTCAGTATTGAGTTTTCTGAGGACATTGCCTTAAGAGAATGGATATGGATGCTGAGGAAGAGAATGTGATCTGAGGGTAGGAGGGTGTGGCTTGAGAAACTCATTTGGTTAACTAAGGATTTCTGAGAATGGACTTGCATGCAGCAGTTCATAATCCTAGACTGAAGCAAGACATGCTGGATGGAGAACCTATGTAAACCATGTCTCCTCTCAGATGGGAGAGGGCAGATGGTCTCCTCTAGAACAAAGGGAAAGTCAGTCATTGTTTCTTTCATTTTTCTATGTGTGGGATTTGATTTGGAAACATGTGAAGCAGAAACAGGTTCTCCTAACTCTAAAAAGAATGGAAAAGGGAAGCCTTCATTTGCATTTGTAAAAGGGCTCTGTAGGTATAGTTGATGTCTGCTTTGCCCTGCCATCATGGAATGCCTCCCAAAAAGGACTGATGTGGAAAGACTACTGGTGACATTGAATCATAAGGAAAATTTCTAACCAGTTTTTATATTTCAAGAGTTAATTTCCCAATCTTGGAGAAAAATAAAAAGAAATTGGATGATTATCTTCCCCCACTTCCCAAAAATGAATCTGGAAATTTTATGCTACATGTGTAATTGCTCTTTCAATAAGGGATACTCAAAAGGAATTGCTAATATGTATATTTGTAATATCTATAAATAAAATATCATCACACAATTTTTTCTGTATTTGTGACAGCATAATAAGAGTAGTCTTTTCCCAAAATTTGCTACTCAGACAAAATAAAATGACCCCCAATGCAAAAATTGTCATGGCTTATTTTGATATCCCTTAGGCTATGTCTATACAGCAGCATTCTTTCAGAATAACTAACGTTATTCCGAAATAACAAGCACGTCTACACAGGAAGCCATTCGAAATAATGGTGAAATGGAGGACTTCTTACTCTGATTCTTGTACTCCTCATTTTATGAGGAGTAAGGGAAGTCAAAGGAAGAGTGTTCTTCTTTCAACTTCTTGCTGTGTAGACAGCGCCAAAAGCCGAATTAAGCTATTTTGACTTCAGCAATGCAATTGACATAGATGAAGATGCACAGCTTAATTTGACTTTTGCCCTGCTGCATAGATGAGCCTTTAAATTGCTGGACAAGACCTAGTATGATGACCTCTCTTGTCAGCTGTGATCATGGTACTGAAAAATGTCATTGTGAGAAATTGGAAAAGCACAGAAAATGCATCAGTGACTTGAGTGGACACACGCAATATGGGGTGTGCTGGTTATGGGAAAAGTTGACACATCGCATACAAGATAAATGTACCTTCTATGCTGTCACCTGGTATTCCTTCTTTTTTAATCTTTTAGGAGCACTATTCTTTACACTTTTCAGACCTTGAATAGTGCTAACCCCTGGGAAGAGTCTATATCAGTGACACTAATAAAGAAGCTGAAAGTCTGCCAAATGTTTTATTTCAGAAGTAAGTTTCTGTACATTATTTTAGATAACTGTTAACACTCTGAACTGGGGGGCAGGCATATGTTAATGTTTTTGTCTATCATTTGATAGACATGCTCTAATGAAAACTTTATTTACTTAACAGAGTTAGCTAATAGGGAGACAAATTTACTAATTGATAAAATGCGTATATAATTTCATTTAAAAGACATAGCATAAATTGTTAATGCCTCCCTGAAAAAAAGAACGGGATATGCACTTGTTTAGAGCAACCCAAGTACACCCAAGAGCTTTGCAATCTGAGGTTTAACACTTTGTGCTCGTATTCATGTTTTAAGTGTACTATGCAACCACAATACAATGAACTGATACTTGAGATTTCATTGATGCTATTTGGTGCCTTTTGAATACTTTCCTTCAATTTCCTTCTATTTGAAAGAAAATGCTTTAATGACAATGGCATGAGGCAGATTTAAAGTCTCCCAGGCAGTATTATAAGGTACATTTTTGGGACAAAACACTTCAGACCTCATCAATAGCAACCTAAAAGGGAACCCTAGTCCCTTTATCTGAATGCTTCTCTGCAGCTCTGTCTCTTATGCCTTGACACTAATTTGGTCTGTAACAATGCCAAAAGTACAGGCTGGCTTCCACTTTCTTTGCATCTGGTACATACAAGTGCAGGAATTGTTTTTCATCTTATTATTAGAGTAGTGAATCTTGAAACACTGATTTTACATCTTAAACCAGTGCCTGAATTGTACTACCAAGATAGTTGAGATTAAATCATAACTCTCAGGAGCATCTATACTGAGGAACGTAATGAGGGAGAGGGTCTGTGGAGTTATATTTCTTTTTATATTGCTTTCAGAATAAATAGCTCAGAGTATTACCAATCTGGATGTTGGTAAAGACAATGCAATTATGGAAAAGTGAGCTACATAATTCTGAGGGTTATTTGTAGAATTTTTTTCAAGATATCAAAAATCAGTCTAGGCAAATAAAGTAGGGACAGTGATAGAGCTGCTGACAAAGCATTATGGTTCAAATCCTGGAATCCTTATTTCTGTTTAGGAGTGTCTCATTTCTTTAATATCCCAATAGAAGGAATGTGGTAGCTCATCAAGTAAGGCACAAGCCAATGTAGTCCTTAGTCTGAAAGCATAGTATGTGTCTCTTAAGATGCTACAAACTAAGAAAAGGCAAGATGATTATATCTGTTCTTTGGGTTAGTAGCATCCCATTCACTGAGTAGTCCCATTAATGTCACTTGTGAAGGAGTACACTACGCATACGGAGTGCATCAGAAGCAGACCTTACATTTGTAATGGATCGTTCCTGGGCCTGAATGACTTTCAAAAAAAAACCTGTGTGAGAAGTGATGTTAGTGACACTGTAAGAGCTCTCTTTCCTTTTTTGTTGCAGGGGCTTAGATTCTAATTTGACCATTGGTGGAGGAAATATGAGTGAGGGTATCAGAATCTGTTGGCACGGAAGCAATTTGTACCAGTATGCCAGCATAAATCCAGATTCTGCCACCTTTACTTATAGTAAGCAGTATCTTTCTTCACAGAACTTTCCATTTACATGATTGGGACTTCTTGTAGAGTAATGTACTATTTAGTGAACCTGGTCTACACTAGGGGATAAATTCTAATTAAGATATGTAACTTCAGCTATGTTAATTGTGTAGCTTAAGTTGAAATATCTTAACTGGAATTTTGGATCATCCACACTGCAGGTAGTCGAAGGAAGCACCCTCTCCCTTCTACTTCCATTACTCCTCATAAAAGCAAGACTACTGCCATCAATGGGAGTGCCCTCTCAGTTCGAATTGATGTGTCTTTGCTTTACACGCTAATTTGAGTCCCGAAAGTTTGACTGTGGCTGCCTCAATCTTCTCTGTAGTGTAGATATGGCCTGAGAGTAATGACAGAAGAATCTTTCCCATGATGTTGATGTTCTTCCTCTCGATGAGAGATAACACAGACAACCCAGCCATGCGTAGCCACTGTATTGAAATGGGACATATTTTAATGAGGTTATTCTGAGTGTCCTGGGAAAATGCTAAACCTAGGTAATTTTGTTCAGACCCCCTAACTTCTCACTGAATTTTGACAAGATATAATTTTCTTCATATGCAGCTCAAATTGTGGTATAACATTGCCGTTTATTGTTAAAAAAGTGCAGAGTTTACCTTCAGGGTAATTGTGTTTCAATGATGAGTGAAGTAGTATGTATACTAATTTGTAAAGTGTTACAGAATTTCAATGGATAAAAAGCACTATGCTAAAGCAGGATGCTATTTTAGACTTGCATTTTTGATAATCATGTAATAACATTTTACTGTGGTATAGGAGTGAGAGTAATTTAGGTTTTCCTATAAGAAGACTTTTTGGCTTTGTGACTAAAGTTGTGGCCTGAGAGACAAGAGTCCTAAATTCTAATGCCGTTGCTGATTTGCTGGGAATCTTCCTTATTTTTAAAGCACTTTGAATTCTCTGGTTGAAAAGTGCCATTGGAGTTGTTAAGAAAGTTATACCTGTCATGCACCTTGCCCTTCACACTCATTAGCAAACAGTGAGAAATACAATATTTCACTCGTATATGTACTGTTACTGAAAATACAACATTTTAATTCAACCTTTGAACCGACCAACAACAATTAGCTGTGTAGTAGAAATGAACTTTACCTAAAAGCCAAATAAAATTGTGCTGAGAAACTGAATTAGGAGATTAAGTACCTGCTGAAGGGAGACAATTGACAGTTATGAATAGTCCATTATTCAATGTACACTAATCCAAGTGGCTAGGTAACTATCTGCTGAAGTTGTCAAATTACAAGGCTGTACAAATTCCCAGAATATCAGTACTCCTAGGCCAAAACAGGCCTCCATTTCACCATGGGCAGTACCACCTTTATAGTGGTACTATTAGGAGTGCCATCTTTACATCAGTGTCACCCAGTCCATATGATATAAACTTCTGAGAATTATTGTTTTCACTGGAAGAACTTTCAAGAATGGCGTTATGGATTATTGTTTTCAGTATTTTTCACATGCAGACTTGGGCAGTCAAATCATCCCAAAAAGGAGATTTTGTTCTTGGAGAGCTGATTGGCTGTGCATATTGGTGCCAGAAGAGATGTGATGGACAGCTCATGAAAATTAGGGCTAAGAGAGCTCCAGCTAGTGATTAAAAAAACAACAAAAACAAACAAAAAATGACTCCCCGCCAACAATCCAACCCTAAAACAACACCATACCAAAGTCTGAGGATTCCTTTGGTTTTGATATGTGGATTTGTATAAAATATCATTATACGTGAGATAATTGTTACTGAGAGTCATTTATCTCATTGTTGACAATGGCTCTCAATAAGAAATAAACTATTATGTCTCTAAAAGGAAAGCACATGCATCTGGGGTGGGGTAGAGTGCTATTTAAGTGTGCCTCTTTCAATTCTCCACCTTTTGAAGCTGTGATTAGTCTTCCAATTATGCATCCAAATTTAGTTGATGCTTTCTGCATGCATAATTAATTAATTTTCCTGAAGATATCACCTAATTTTTAATTACCACAGCAACTATCATTAAATATCAAGGAAGCCAGTCTATTAACTGGCTTCCCCTTAAAGCTGGATAAAGAAAAGCTTTGAGAGGCATGCAGTCATCATCAAATGCAGAAAACTGTCTATTGTCTAGGACTGGGAGATGTAAACTTGACCACAGGTTCTGGCTAATTCACTTATTGTCTGTTCACAATCAATTCATTCTGTCTTGATTATTAGTATCCTGACATGTTGTTTAAATATGGGCACAAGAGGAAAATCCTCTACAGCTGTTCCCTTTAGCACCTGCAACTGCATCAAAGTTAAAATCAGGAATAGCATTAGTGGTTGAAACCCTTTCTATGTAAATTAAACTGATCTTGTGCACTGAAAGCAAGACATTGGATGGTATCTGTCTTCATGTATTGTATGTTTCTGTACTATGTTTACCAGAATAATATTTGAGCATTTAGCTTTTTCTTGTGCAGCATTCACACTATAGCAAACAGGAGCTTTGCCAAAGCCTGGTCTTCATAAATTGGCCCAATTCTTTCCTTTAATCCCTTCTTGGGGTGGGAAGTGGGGGTACAATGCTACATAACAGGAGAACAAAGAGTTTGTGATGCACATATGCATCCCAAACCTGAGTAATTCAGCCAATGTACAGTGGCAATGGTGACCTTAGTCTGTTGCCATTTATGCAGTCACTCCAGAAACCAGAGGATTAAGAGCTCTTGCATGGTGCCAGCAGAAAACTCACAACTTTGCTAAATATAGCATTATCAGCTGCCATCTTCCAACCAAACAATTCAGCTGATTGCTCCAATTCTACAAGCCTGCACACTGTGTGCACTGTTTTCTCTGTAACTCTGTTCGGATTCTGTAGATGCAATTCAGCTCAGAACAGCAAAAATCAAAGGTATCTTCTGACCAGCTCCTTTTCCATCTTCCTTCCCTGATCTGACTAGTTGACCTGTTGGGTACCCAAGTGTGTATAAGCTCCAGTAGCCTTTACCAAAGAAAATCAGCAGATCCAGCCATAGCACAGCCTATAGGAAATAATACTTTGCACTTCTGCATCCTCCTCCTCCTTGGGATCTTAAAAGTACTTTACAAGGATTGAGTGGATTAAGCATGTCATCACATTATGTGAGGTAGGCATGGTTATTCCACTGCAACATAGATAAATTTGAAGCACTATGACTGATGATTTGCAAGTGTCCTGCAATAAATCCCAGACTGTTCTTGAAATTCATTTTAGACAGACCAGCTTTTGGTTTGCTTTTCTCCATATGGAGGGTTGTTATATATGTTCTTACATTATTTTTCAGTTTTGTCCCTACCATTGCCAAATACTCATAATCTGTTGTTTTCATCTGATATGCCTGGAACCTCCTCTTTTCTCCTGCTATTTAAGAAGTGGCAACCTGACCTACACACCTGATCTGTCTAATCAGTTTGTTGGATCTTCTTGGCTCTAGACTGCTCACATGGTTTAATTTGAAACATTTCTTGGTGAGAAAATGGCCCCTTTCAAAAATGAAGAACATTTTTAGTAAACATATTCTTAAAAGGTCTGCTCTTTCAATGAAAAAGAACCCTAATATTTTTTCTGTGTCAAACAACAAACACATTTTTGCTTTGTTTCTGTTAATTCCCCTTGTCACTCTTCATCCTTTTTGTTACTGAAAAGGGAGAGGAAGAAATGATGGAAGAAAGGAAGAGATGAATGAAAAATTAAAAATAAATTTCCTCCAGTGTTGGGGGGAGGGATTAAATTAGAAAATATTATTTTCCATAAAGTATACTTAACATTTTTTTCAATCACTTCTCATTATGAACTGAAGAGGATTTTTCCCATGAAAGCTTATGTCCTAATAAATCTCTAAGGTGTCACAGAACAACTCATTATTTAGTTATTGATAAGGCATTCTCCTATCAGAACCTTTTCTCATTGAAGTTTAACTATTCTGGGATTTTTTGTCATTTTCCTGGTCACATTCCCCTTCCCCCCCTTCTTCAGTCTACCACATGGAATAAAGTTATATCTATTTACAACAATACAATATTCATGTATTCTCTCTCATAGGGTACGTCTACACTACAGCGCTAGTTCGAACTAACTTAGTTCGAATTAGTTAATTCGAACTAAGCTAGTTCGAACTAACGCATCTAGAACTAAAAACTAGTTCGAACTAGCGTTTTGCTAGTTCGAACTAGTAAGTCCACATTGAGTGGACTCTGAACAGGGCTTAATGATGGCCGGAAGCAGTGCCGGCAGGGCATAAAAGGAGGACTTAGAGCATGGAGATACTGTCTCAGGCTAGCCGAGGGCTGCGCTTAAAGGGTCCCGACCCCCACCCCGGACACACAGTTCTAAGGGGTGCCCCGCTTGCAAAGAAGTTCTGGCTTGGAGTGCCCTGAGTGCCCACACTGGGCACATCACACCACTCGGCCATCAGCCCGGCTGCACTTGCCGCAGGCTGCCATCTGGGGAGAGGGAGTAATTGGGGGGCTGCAGGAGAGCTTCCACCCCCAGAAGCCCGCAGAGCCAGCCCAGTCCTCCCCATCGGGGGCTCGTACCCCATTCCTCCCTCACCTCCTTCCACTTGCCCTTCCCTAGCCCCCCTTCTTATTGATGTACAAAATAAAGATAACGTTTCTTCCAACATTGACTCTGTCTTTATTGAAAAAAACTGGGGGAGACTGGGAAAAGGAGGTGGGAGAGGGGAAGAGAAAGGCTGGGAGAGGGGAGGGCAACTAACATGATCAGGGGTTGGGAACAGGTCCCAGATGAAGAGAGGCTACAGACACTGGGACTGTTCAGCTTAGAAAAGAGGAGACGGAGGGGGGACAGGATAGAGGTCTCTAAAAGCAGGGGTTGGGTGGAGAGGGTGCATACAGAAAAGTTCTTCCCGAGTTCCCATAAAGAAGGACTAGAGGACACCAAAGGAAAGGAATGGGTAGCAGGCTTGAAACTAGTAAGAGAAAGTTGTTCTTCTTGACAAAGCAAATAGTTAACCTGTGGAACTCCTTGCTGCAGGAGGCTGTGAAGGCTAGAACTAGAACAGAGTTTAAAGGGAAGTGAGATCAAGTGATGGAGGTTGGGTCCATGGAGTCCTATTAGCCAGAGGGTAGGAGTGGTGTCCCTGCCCAAAGTTTGTGGAAGGCTGGAGAGGGATGGCACGAGACAAATGGCTTGGTCATTGTCTTCGGTCCATCCCCTCCAGGGTCCCTAGGGTTGGCCGCTGTTGGCAGACAGGCTACTGGGCTAGATGGACCTTTGGTCTGACCCAGTACGGCCATTGTAAGCTCAGGGCTCAGTGTCGGGGGTCTCAGTGGACCCCCTTGATTTTCATGCACACCTGGTCCTGGGTGGCCAGGCTGGCAGCTCTCCTGCCCTAGCCGGCCACTTTCCTGTGCCTAGTGCGGAGATCGTGGACGAGGTCCACGATGTCCGCACTAGCCCAGGAAGGTGCCCGCCTCTTGCGGTCCAGGGCAAGCTCCCGGGAGCCGCCAGCCTGGTCCCGGCAAGAGGGGGTGGGCTGGGGGGCATCGGGTGGGTGGCTCTGTGCCGTGCCAGGTGCAGGGTCTGCTAGCTGGGTGCTGGCAGGCTTGCACCTGGCACGGGCACCGTAGCCAGCCCGTGCCCCTTTAAGGGGTCCGGGGCCGGGAGGGGGGCATAGAGTTTCCCTGGTGTTGGCCAGAGTGGCCACCAGGGAAACCTGGGGAGGGATAGCCTCCCACTAGTTCGAACTAAAGGGCTACACAGCCCTTAGTTCGAACTAGCTAGTTCGAACTAGGCGTTAGTCCTCGTAAAATGAGGTTTACCTAGTTCGAACTAAGCGCTCCGCTAGTTCGATTCAAATTCGAACTAGCGAAGCGCTAGTGTAGCGCATAGGAAAGTTAGTTCGAACTAACGTGAGTTCGAACTAACTTTCTAGTGTAGACATACCCATAGTGAAAAAGAGACAGTTTATTCAGGGAAGGCAATGAATCTTTAGAAACATCCCATGCTAGATTGTAGCTCCTTCCTATCCTTTTTTCACATTTTTTAAAAAATCTCCTTCCTTTGAAGTTTCAATGTGGAGATCAAAATTATTGGTTAACAATGTACTCATCTGCATTTTAACTCTTACTAATATGATGAACATGAAACTAGTCTCACAGTCTGACTTTCTAAAATTTGTATATTGTTGACCATATGATATGTTAATTATTGTAATTATATAGCAACATAATATTTAGTAGACAAAACATGTAAATAACAAAAGGTTCTGAAGGTGCTCAGACAACCTGATGATGAAGGTGATATACAAACTATGCTAAAGCATAATCTTGCCTCAATGAAGAGCAATATTTCTGAGTCATTTGGTTTCCCTGAAAACATTTAGAGAGTTATGAAGAACCGTGGTGTCAATTCTAAGGGCCTTAGGAATAAGACTGCTAAAATATCTAGGTGATATCTTAATAGCAGCTCCATCAGAAGATGCTCTGTTAGTTCACCTTAAAGCCACAAATCATTCATTAAAAGCTCTAGGATTTTTAATAAATGAGGCAAATATCAATTTCTTCTCTTCAAAAAGCAATATTGTAGCTAGGTTTTGGGGTGACTGCTCCACATATGACAATGGAGGTATCTTGGGAAAAGAATTAATATTGAAACCTGAAAGTTATTCACACATATAGTTAGACATGTTTTCACTGCCCTTATATTTTTCAGCTTCATTATATGATTTGGCAATCAGGACGTGTCCAGCTGTTTTGAAAGTCTCCCTGGGCAAGAGCCACAAAGGGACTTGGGCATTGTGCGGTGTTACCATGCCTAACCTTTAGATGTCTTGCCATCCACAGCCTTGAGTTAAGTGCCTTGGCTTCCTATACAATGTATGGGGACGGGGAAGTACCTTAGAATAGAAGCCAGCAAGCTGAGTAGGTAGCTGCCTAAGATAGCCAGGAAGAGATTAGAAGATGCTGAGTAAAGAGTGTGGCCTAAATCCCATCTCTTTAAGGGACTTAGGTGCCTATCTGTGTATGGAATTCTCATCCATGAACTCTCTTCTGGAGTTGTATGTCCAAACTGGGTTTTTTTCGTAAAATATATAAATTTCTGAAGAGGAGGTGATGATGGTTCCACCTTTTCCCCAGTGGTTAGAATGCTCACAAGGGATAGTGGCTATATTATAACCTGAAAGCTCTGGATTTCAGAACTCTTGAAGATAGGAAGACCTCTCCCACCATTGCATGATGAAGCAGAAATAACAACTGGGAACCACTGCCAGAAATTACCAGGGAAGGGGCTTTCCATATGGGACTTCTCTTAAGCAACTCCATCAGGAATTGCCACACCCCTCCCATAATGTGTGATAGAGAAAAGAAATGAAAAGTGACATTTAAACTCTCTAGATTGCCACTTAAATATTTTTCCATTCCTGCCCTCAGACTGTCCCTATAGCTGCTTTTTGTATGACAGGAAAGGTAAAAGAGAAATAAATGTAGAGCAGTGTGGAATGGGCATAGCACAAGACTGAACAGAGGGGCAAGAAGGAAAATGTAGTAAACTGTAGCCTTCTAACAAGTTTCATACCTGTTAGTTGGCTATTACTTTTTGTCTGCACTTCTAGGTATCTTGTTGTAAAGCTTTTGGGGACAAATTGTTTGTACAGCATGAATATGTTGCCAAGTTGACACATAATGTAGGGCTCCAAGTTTCCAATCTGGAAAGGCAAGGGAAAGAGCACATATTAAAAATAAAATACCATGAATTGCCTAGAATGTGATGCTGTTCAATGGCAGGCAAAGTTAGTGTTTATTTTAGATGCCTGGCTTTTGAAAAAGTTAATTCTCTTCATCAGGAGCTCTTAGGCTACGACTACATTGGCCACCTATTACGGAATAGGCATGCAAATGTAGCACTTTCGAAGAGGCAAATCCACGGGGGATTTAAATATCCCCCGCGGCATTTGCATTTTCATGGCTGCCGCTTTTTTCCGGCTTGGAGATAAGCCGGAGAAAAGCATCCAGACTGGCGCGATCCTCCAGAATAAAGCCCTATTCCTACTTGCAAGTAGGGCTTTATTCCGGAGGATCGCGCCAGTCTGGACGCTTTTCTCCGGCTTATCTCCAAGCCGGAAAAAAGCGGCGGCCATGAAAATGCAAATGCCGTGGGGGATATTTAAATCCCCCGCGGATTTGCCTCTTCCAAAGTGCTACATTTGCATGCCTATTCCGTAATAGGCGGCCAATGTAGACATAGCCTTACAGTAATATTTTGATGTACCAGTGAGCACTCCACATTGACAAGGCTACCACTGGTGACTCCGGGATGATAAATCTGAACCAGGAATCTGAAACGGTCTACGGATTCTCTAACCCACTTTGCAAATTGAACAGTCAACATCTTATTTTTGTTACAGCTGTAGGAGGATACCAGAATCTTTAAGTGCCTTTTGTTTGTCTTTAATTTGTGTGCAATTTAAACACCAACAATATCCTTGAATATTTTATATACTGGAAGGATATAGGAATTAAAGAGCTATTATTTTGCTAGTGAGAAATTCCTAATACACTTTCAGCAATGTTTGATAATGATCAGTGTTACAATTATAAAATGTAAACATTCTTTAGGGTTTGATATTTAATTCATTTTAAATGTTTGAACAGAAATAACATCGGGTATGTCTACACAGCAAAGTTATTTCAAAATAACAGCCATTATTTCAAAATAACTTTACTAGCATCTACACAGCCAAAGCCCTATTTTGAAATTAATTTGAAATAGTGGAGCACTTATTTCAAATTTGGTAAACCTCATTCCACGAGGAATAATGCCAAATTCGAAAAAGCTACTTCAAAATAAGTGCTGTGTATACACTTATTTTGAAATAGTGGGTCTCCAGCCTTCCCAGGGTGCCCTGCTGGCCACTCCAGCCTCAACCAAGAACACTCCTCTCCCCCCACCTCCATCCCCAGAGCCCTTAAAGGGGTTGACTCTGGCCACAATACCTGTGCCAGTTCCAAGCCTTCCAGCCCAAAGCCAGCAGTCACTGCCCCTGAGCCAGTGGCCCCAAAACATGAGTCAGCAAGCCA
The DNA here is from genome assembly GCF_052426305.1 of Pelodiscus sinensis. NCBI lineage: Eukaryota > Metazoa > Chordata > Testudines > Trionychidae > Pelodiscus > Pelodiscus sinensis. The sequence goes on from NC_143052.1 coordinate 224,226,592, forward strand.
CCAGCAACCAGCCCTCCAGCACTCCCCAGGAGCAGTCTTCCAGCTCCCTGGGCGCCTTCCTGGTCCAGGGTGGATATCATGGACTTTATTCAGGTTTGGGGGGCATGCTCCCAACGTCCATGATCTCTGCACTAGACAGAGGATAGCTGCCAGCCTGGCCAACAAAGGCCACATGCGAACCCAGGAGCAAGTCTGCATGAAAATCAAGTTGGTCCAGCGAGACTCCCAACCCTGAGCCCTGAGCTTCCCCTCCTCCTTCTTCCCCTTGCTTCCCCCTTCCAGATCCCTCCTCCCAGGTTTTCCCCTCCCCTCTCCCACCCTCTCTTCTCCCCTCTCCTGCATCCTTTCCCCAGTCTCACCAGAGTTTCATTTCCCTCCCCCCCCCCCCCCCCAGTTTTGTTAAATAAAGAGAGTTTTATTTTATTTGACATCAGAAAGGGGGGTTAGGGAGGGGTAAGTGGATGTGAGGGAGGAATGAGGCACAAGCCTCCAGTGGTGCAGACCAGGGAGGCTCTTAGTGCTCCTCAGGGTTAAAGCTCTCCAGCAGGGCCTCCTGGATACTGACAGCCTCCTGGATGGACCTCCCTGATGGCAGCCTGCAGGAAGTGCAGCCAGGCTCAAAGCAACGCATCCAGGAGAAGTACCAGAGTGCCCAGGGACAGCTCTGGCTACATGTTGCAGAGTTCTGTGTGTCCCAAATGAGGGCAACCAGAGCATGCAGAGACAAAATGCTTTGCTGTCCCTCATCAAGGTAGGCAAGCAAGCAGGGAAACCTGAGAACCGGCTGTCCAGGGCAGGTCCCGTTAAGCACAGACCTGGTTCTGGCCAGCTTTAAATGCGATTCAGCATCCACTCAGTGTGGATGCGCTATTTCAAAATAGCAAAATGCTATTTTGAAATGCATTTTGTATGTAGACACATTATTCTGAAATAAGAAATTTCAAAATAATGCTGTAGTGTAGACATACCCATAGTGACAGCATATAGTCATTCAGAAAAGATCCAGGATTTCATTTTCATAAGAGAAAAAATACAAACAGGTAACAATAAGTAAACTGGACTGGAGGAATTTTAGTTCATCAGCCTGAGTTTTAGTAAAATGCACAATGCTTTTTATCAGGAATGCCAAAGCTATTAAGCAGATTGAAAAAAACTCAACATCTACTCATCTAAAAAGGTCATTGGTATTTGCTTCAGGACTAAGAATAGCTTATGAAATATGTTTATTGGTCAAGTTTGAATTCCAGAAACATTTAGAAAAGGATGTCATAAAAAACCATGCAGCATTTCTGATTTTTCCAACTGAGGATATTTTGGCAAAGAAAGCAAATGACAACCAAAGTATTTCCTAGATACTAGTGTCAGTCCCCTCAATGGATCACTACCTTGTCATGGTTGGGGGGATTGTGTGTCTCAGTGACCCTTAGATCTATGTCGGTGGGAGCCTAGTGCTCCTGGTAGGATCATCCATGCCAGACAGGTTGAAGGGTAGAGACCAGACTAAGTGTGATTGACTGGTCCTCCAGGGCCAACAACCCTGACCTAGAAAAAAAAATTGTTACGGAAACAGCAATGAAGAATTCTCCTACAACTTTGTGTGATGGCCTTCCTAAATGGCCAAAGACAAACAAAAATGGAGAACTTTCGTTGCTGCCCTACATGCCAGTGGGCATAATAGGCATTAATGAACTAACTAACTAACTAGTGTCAGTAGCAACAAACCTATCTCTATAAATGTGCCCCATTTTATCTGTGGAACTAATAAATACAAGCCAATAGTTGAAGTGATAGTGCGTTGCTGCAGTCACATGGGAAGATTGTAGAAGATATTTTACATATTTTGATTTTCAGGCCATTAGCAAGAGAGATCTGGCACTCTACAGCTCATCTACACTACAGCATGATCTCATCAGGCTAAAAGTGGCTTTTTAGTCCAGCCTTGAAAAGTGACACTGGGCTCAATTCCCAGCAAAAACTCTGGAGAGGTCTGGTGAGGTGCGGTAATGGCCTCAACTAAATTTTAGCATCACCCTGAGTCTGCTTTAAGTTACCCCAGCTTCAGCCAGACATAGAGCCAGACAGGGGTCCAAAAGAAATCCAGGTGCTATGACATAACCTTTTTCCATCCCACCTTTTTATCCGTAAAGAGGTGCAGAAGGGTCAGCAAAATGCCAGAGGATGTTGTGAAGGCCAGGACTTTAACAGGGTTCAGAAAAGAACTAGACAAAAACATGGAGATTAGGTTAAAAACATCAATGGTTATTAGCCAGGATGGGTAGGAATGGAGTCCCTAGCCTTTTTTTGTCAGAAGCTGGGAATGGACGACAAGGGATGGATCACTTGGATGATTACCTGTTCTGTTCATTCCCTCTAGGGGCATCGGGCATTTGGGCACTGTCGGCAGACAGGATACTGGTCTAGATGGACCTTTGTTCTGACCCAGTATGACCGTTTTCATGTTTTTATGATCTTTCCAGGCCCCTGGGCATGATATGGGGAGAGGGGGACCCTGCTGTATGGCCCTGGAAGAGGTATGGCCTCAGGCAGAAGGGGAGGGCTGGGGCTAGTCAGCCATCAGCACTGTCTGGAAAGCATTGTATGTTCCCTGGGAAGCCTTCAGTGTTGCCCTCAGTGAACCACATGTTGATCTGGCAACAATTTAAAGGGACCAGGGCTCCGAGCACCATCACTGCTGCAGTAGCGGTGGTGGCTAGGAACTCTGGGCCCTTTAATATTGTCACGCTGTCAGGGAAGTTGCCCCTTTACCCTTGCTCTTGACTTCCCCTCTCCTCCGTCAGCAGGCATGTGAAGAGTGGCACAGAGATACTCCAGCTTTGTGTCACTATAGGATTCTCCTGTGTTAGGGTAACCCCCAGGTGTCCCTTTAGGATAGCTCTCTGGATGCTTTTTGCTGCCCTAGCAATGCAAAGGCAGAGGAGAAAGTCCCAGAATAAGTCCAGCATTTCTTTGTTCTGAATCTGCTCTTTATATTTCCATCTGCTCTTACCTGAAATTATTACACCCAGAAAAGCTTCTGTACATAAGCACATTTTTGTTCTGTCTTACAGTGGATATTGATTCCTTATGAGTAAAATTCACCCTTGTGCAGAGGGTCAGCTTCAGGCATACACAGCACTCTTTTGAGAGCATAAGTAGAATTTAAGTGGTACAATCACCTTGTGTAGGCCCTATGCACAGGGATGAATTTTGCCCTAAATTATTTATTTCATAAAATATAGAATCAAGATACAGTATTTGTATCCCAGTTGGCAACTGAGGTGATTAAAGGGCCCTGTTATTGTTAGAGTAAGCACTATACAAAATCACAGTGCTCATTTGTCTGAAGCAGAGAAGATAATGAAAGTGGGAAAATAGGCTGGAGGCTCCCGAGGAGAAAAAAGAGAGCAGCAGATATCTAAGAGCTGCATCTTACAGTCCAGTTGGACTATTCTCGTGGATAATGACTGCAGAATTGAGTGTTAAAGTATTTTCTCTGCTATTTAAAATCTCCATGGTGAGCTACCTAGAGTAGAGGTCCAGTAATCGGGGAGGGGAGGGGGGAATGTTGAACAACCTCACTCATAGTAAGAGTTATTATAGCACTGTCCCTATAGTGAATGTTTGACATAAATCTGATGTGTTTTTGCCTAATTGGGTGGGTGGATGTAAATACTTCAATAAAAAAATGAACAAAATCACCATAACAAAACCATGTTTGTTTGTGGTTTTGTATATTTATATATTTAACAGATAGACAGCTGAAACTCTAAACTATAATGTTGATTAGTATTGTCTGTCTGTCTGTAGCCATCTATTGTATACACTGTATCTGTAGCCATGCTGGCCCCAGGATATTAGAGAGACAAAGTGAATGAGGTTATAATAATTTCTATTAGATCAACTTATGCTGGTGAGAGACAAGTTTTTGAGCCATACAGAGGTCTCTTTCTGGTCTGTGAAAGGTACTCTGAGTGTCACAGCTAAATACAAGGTGAATCCAAATTTAACTTACACCCTCCTCTCCCAATTTCTATCAGGGTTTGCTGGCCTGACTCAGTTGCATAGTGTGGCTGGGGCCCCTTCCTGCACAGCAGCTGCTGGAGCTGGAGAGCTAGGCAGAAGCAACAGTTGGGAGCCACAGAGTGGGACTGCTGCTTTCCTGGAGGGGAGACTGAGAGTAAGATAAGACAACCTGCCTGTGAGAGGGCATGACTTGAGCTGTTCCAGGGATGTCTGAACTTTTAAATTGTGCCCTCCCATATTAGCATGTACAGATTTCCTCTAGGTGGACCATATAGTTTGTGAAGAAAGTCAGTTGTGTCCTGGATAAAGCAATTCCTTTATGTGGTGGTACCCTTTGAGTAAGGGTTCTAAGTGATTTAATGATAACATGTATTGATATCATTATGTGGTGGTACATGACACTTAGGGGTGAGCATTTGGAGGGGTTGAAACCACACAATCACCATGACTATACTATCAAATGAACTGAAACAAGAACATGATAAAAGACAAAAACACCCTATCACCTGTGGGTGAACACTTTTCACAAAGCTATCACTCTATATCTGACCCATCAGTCCTCATCCTCAAAGGAAACCATATATAACAGGAATGCATATATAACACAACACATGCATACGCCTGCAGGAAATCATATATGACACACATATGCTTTGTTTTAAGGAGTGTGGGATTTTTAATAGAGAGAACAAGCAACTATGTGATAGTATATTAAGTAGTTTAAATTTTTAACAGCATTACTTAAAGACTCATGGGTGACAAAGCCATAAGTGATTTATGCAGGTTATTTAAAACACATTAATAAAACAATCATACATACCACTCCATACCAGTCTTTCTCAGGGCCTAATCTAAATTGCATTGAATTCAACAGCAGTCTGTCCATTCATTCCCAAAGCTTTGAACTAGGATTTAAGATTGTAAACTCTCAGGAGCAGGGATTGTCTGTTCATTATGTTTATACAGTCCTGAGCAAATCTAATCTCTGTAGCAGGTAAGTCGGCCCTTTTAAGGGCAATATGGGCCAAGGACAAAAATCTCAGGCAGGTGCTGGGAATCTGAAGAGGTGTTAATATATCTGGACAGAATTTCATGAAAGGGGATGAGGATTCCCCAGGCCGGGTATATAAAACAGGGTCTTTGAGGGTATGTCTACGCTGCAGGGTTTTTTTGGAAAAATGGCTGTTTTTCTGAAAAAACTTCGCTTACGTCCACATTGCAATCACATTCTTTCGGAAAAAGGTTTTGTGGACGGGGATGAGGGAGTTACTTCAATAGAAGAGGAAAGAGGAAAAAGCACAGGTGCCCTGGTGGCCATTCTGTCCATAGTAATCAGAACTTACATGCGAGATAGCGTCCATTCAGTGTGGATGCTATCTGTTGAAAAAACAGATCACTTTTTCGATGTGCTTTTGCTGTGTAGATGCTCTCTTTCGGAAGGAAATCTCTTACAGAAAAGCTTCTTCTGAAACAAGCCTGCAGTAGCATAAGAGAGGCTGCAACTGGGACCAAGACAAGTTTAAGTGATGGGGAGTACACTTTTCAGAAGGCTGCAAGAGGAGAGGCAAGATCTATGGCTCCCTTAGGTTGGGGGAAAGATACAACCCATTAAAATAGCCTCATGAGAGCAGTCTAACTAGATGTTGGGTTTTTTCTAATTTTTGTGTTTATTGTTCCACATTCCCCTTTTCTTTTTATATTGAAGAACAAACAGCGCTTAGGAAAGGACTGCTTGATTATACACTCTTGCTTGGGGTCGACAGAATTGCCAACCCCCTGTGCAAGGTGGGAGTGCTGGGCTCTGAGATCTCAGAAGTCAGGGGGAAGCTCAGGTGGAAGGTTAGGGGCTGTGGCCAGACAACCCACAGTGTCGCCCAGCCCAAGCTGCGCCCCTGCCTGCCAGGCCTCAGTGCCGCCTTGAGTACACTGTGTGGCACTCTGTCAGAGATTTAAAGGGCCCAGGGCACCAATAGTTGCTGAAATAGCCCTTTTGAATCACTAAGTTCCCTCCCCTCCCCATCAGTGCCATTATCTATTGTGTATATGGCTCATATTTTCCAGAAAAAAATAACTTTTGGAATGTCTCTGTTTTAATAGTCTTAACTCTGTTGAAGTTTCTGGTTGAAATCCTGACCACAGTGCAGTTAAATGGACGTTTTGCCATTACCTTCAATAGGGCCTAGATTTCCATGTCTAAAGCAGTTGAACAGATATTCCTTCCTTTCCCACCTTTGACAAACCACATTTCCACCTTAGAACACCCTTATGTTAGGGTAAGGGAAGAAAAGGCTGCCACAGAGTCAGCAGTACTTTAAGGGAATTCTTAGCTGCTGCTTTTTCTGCCTCAAGACAAGTTTAAGTGTTGTTAGAGTAGCATAAAGGTGATATCAGAGAGGTGATGAATTTTCCCCCAAATTACGTAGAAACCAGATTTTTTTCATACTCAGATGAGTGAAAATAAAAAGCTAGATGTATATTTATGACATTTTTTCTCTTTTTTAAGCTTTTGTTTGGTCTTTGAAAAGTGGCTACATCCAAAACAACACTTGAAAATGAATGCAAATGCAACTCTTTTTCTGTGACCTTATCAAATCACATCTCACTTCATACTCCTACACATCCTCAGGGGTTCACCGTGACTGGCTTTTTAAAAAAAAAAATATCTGAAAACACCTAAATACTACACTGAGATTGTCTAAGACTTTACATTGTAGTAACAGTGAAGTCTCTTGGGAGTTAAACAACTACTCTCTTCAGATTCCACTCAAAGGATTGAAATAATAATGCATATGTCTAAGATAGGGGCGCCAGAATAATACTGTATCCACTGCACTTCTCCACTCTACCTGGTCAGTGTTCCGAGGAACAGGGCTAAAGTGCTGGTTGAGCTAGCTGTTGTCTTGTATTTTAAGGCACCTGTAGTTTAAACAATTACTTGTACAATTTATCATCTTAAAGAAGCGATCACATTAGTGAAGTAGGGAGTTGGCTTAGCTTAAATATTGAACCATTAAATTATTCAAAATGTGTAAAATAATTAGATGAGCATTCAATTAACATTTAAATGGATATTGCCTCTTTTTTCCAGAATGACAGATTTTATCATGTTCAAGTGAGACAGAGATGCAGATTGCTTTTTTTTTTCAATCTTTAGACTTTCTGCATCCATTCAGAGGTTATGTGTGGGGTTTTGAGAGACTTGTTAAAGTAGATATAAAAATGCACCACCCTTACCTGCAGAAAAGACACCCAGTAAGTGGCATAGTGGTACAGAACCAGAAACTTACTAGATCAGGGCAAATTCTTTCTCTTGACCTCATCTATTGCATGTGACATGGGACAATCATGTAGCACGCCAGTAAACATGAATTGCTAAAGCAAGAGATGATATGCATGCAAAAAAGAACAAAATATAGTCATGAATATGCTTTTCTTTATTAATAAATTGACAAGTGATTGATGAAACAACTGTTTCTTATACACTTCAGGACTGTTATTCTGTTACCTCATGATCCTCTCTTCTGTCTGTTATATTCACCTGTTGTTGTCTCTTTGCTATGTGTTTGCTATGTGTTTGCACCTGGAAGTGGCATCAATTGACTGTCATATATATATATGACTATGACAATTGATTGAGGTAATAGCTTCTGTAGAAGCAACTTGTCTTTCTAATATCCTGGGACCCACACCACTACGATTACACTGCATGCAACAATGGAAGCTATCTAGATCTATTATTTGTCTAATAAACACATGCAACTATGGCCATCCTTTTAAATCAGGGATGGGGAACCTACGGCCCGGCCCGTTCGCTGGATCCAGTCCCTGACTAACTTTGATCTGGCCTGAGGTGAGACTAGGGACTCCCTCTGCTCCCTCTGCAACAGGGAGAGAGGAAGTCCCAAGTGCTTCTCACTTGTGTGTGGTCCCTGACTTCCCTGACTGATTTTTCTGTGGGTCAGTGTTCACTTGACAAAAAAATTTCTCCACCCCTCTTTTAAATAGTGTAGTGCCCATATAATTCAATCCTGCCTATCAGAGCAAACTTAAGTTTGAAGAGATCATTGCTATACCATTGACATGGAACTTTGTTGGTCTGATTTTATAGTGCAAGACTTCTATTGAATCTAGTAACACTGACACAAAAATGGTATAATGCAGGAGTGAACTGGCTACTATTATGCAGTTCTACAGATAAAATAGTATGCATCCATATGTTATCATTTAACAGTTTTATATTATGATAGAACCTGAAAGCCTGTATTAAGGTCAGCTTTTGCTTTGTGGTAAATGCTGTATGAACACAGATGCTGGAAGTCCTTGCTCCAGAGAGTTTACATTCTAAATGTCAAACAAATAGCTGAAGGGTTGGGAACAAGGATATGACCTAGAAACAAATGAGTGTGATGATCATTGGGACAATTTGGTCTCTTGCATGTACTATTATTGCTGCTTTTTTCCATGCCTACCTATCCTGAGGAATCATGTTAGAAACTCACTTAAAAATAATTAGCACAAAAACCACCAGGGTAGAAGAGATTTGAAATGCTGTAATAGATCTTCTGCCTGGGTCAGTGCACTATTTCCCAGTGAGGAACTTTGATAGCAATTATGGAGGTCCACCTGAGCCCCTGGTGATGATAATACTACCAGCAGACATGCTGATAAATTGTAACCGGCACAGGAGCAGCAGACACTCCAAACATCCTTAAAAGAGATATCTTTTTAATAGCTGGGAAGACAAATGACTCGTATTTTATCATTGGATTCCTCTCCCTTCATGAAATTGCCAATAAACATCTTCTCCCTAGCTGAAGATTTGGTAGTGAAGAGAGACATGATAAATTTAACCCATTCAGTTGCTTTCAGTTGTCTGTTTACATGTAGCAATCTGTTAAATCTTTTCCGATACTGACCAATCTATTGTATTCCATATGACGCTTAAGTTTGATTTCCCAAAGTGAGTTAATCCTACTGACTTCCATTGAAATGTAGTTCTTAAGTCCCTTTTAGAAATGGGTTTTAGGCTCCTATATCACTGAGTTGCTTTCAAATATTTTAGCTTTTTCTCATCTTTAAATAGGTTGATATTTTTGGAATCCAGTGATTAAGGGGTTGATCCTATCAAGTGTGGCCAATCTTGTCCTGATCCAAAAAAACATTTCAGCACATACTTAATTTAAATGCATGAGTCAGGTTCAATGGTACTCCTGGAGGCATACATTTTATCACACACTTTAGTGCTTTGCTGGACTTGGGCTCAAGGACATAAGACTTGGGCCTTATCCAAACTCACAGAAATCAAAGGGAAATTTTGTTCCATGACCTTTGGTTCTGGCATTGTTTCGTGTTCCTGCTTCATCTTCGTGTTCCTCCCCTCCCACACCAAATGGAAAGTACATTAGGGATGATCTAAAATTGTGCTTGGTCCAGCTGTGAGGGCAGGGGACTGGACTTGATGACCTCTCGGGGTCCCTTCCGGATCTAGTGTTCTATGATTCTATTATTAATATGTAGAAAGATGGACGTGTTCAGTTTTGTGGAAAATGCATTGAGGGTAGCAATGTAAGAGCTATGAAGAATCAGAAGCTTTAAAATATTCATATCTTCTAATCAACACTCTTCATGCACCCTGAATGTGTGATATAGTCAAAGAAGTTTCATGAGTGATGTTTATGGAAGAACTAGCTTTTAATGCTCAGAACTACAATATCCTGAGAAATCCAAGACTTTGTAAGCAGCACCTTATAGTCCACTGACCTCCAAATAAGTTTTTCCTTGGGCTATTAGGTTTGGTTTTGAAAGTCCACATCTTAAAATGTTATAGTTGTGGATGAAGCATGAACAGTTGATAAGCTGACTTAGATGTGAATGTGATAATAGCTATGAGGTATCTGGGTGTTCAACATTAATTTGTTCGTCTTTCATTTATATTTCTGGTGGGTTTTTTGTTAAAGACTTCTGTGCTGTTCCGTTAAAAATTAAGATGTAGTTGCATGTTTATTTATAACATCAGTTGTGTTTCTGATATAGTGTTGTACACTGCCCATTTATTCTGCAATATTAAAATAGTGTTAATAATAACTTTTGCTTTTCATAACTAGTGAAATTCTGTTTCTATTTAAAGGTAAACAAGTTACACATATCCAATGAAAACTGACTCACAGGCACTTTAATTCTAAATTTAATATAAGACTGACTTGATCAGGAATGGGTAACCAGGTCACTGGCTAGTTCAGCCTTCGGTCCCAGGAAAAATTACAAACGACATTTGTCAGGCTTGAAACTGGATTGCTCTGGATATCTGAGACAAAAAACTATTACTCAGAATTCCTAGTGAAGGCCCTCATCAGACTTGAAATAATATTTTTTGTATTAAAAAATAAAATAGAAAGAGAGAGAGAGAAAGAAGAGTTAAGGTAACAGGGACTAATTAATGATTTATGGAGACAGTGCTGCCTATTGGTCTGTGGAATAAGATGGGAGCCAGAAATTTCTTTTGTTAATGTTAATTGTGTTTATTACAGTAGTGCTTGTGGTCCCGCTGTGCTAGGTCCTGTACAGACAAAGAGTAGTAGACAGACTGTTCTATCCGAAAGAGCTTACAAACTAGACAAAACAGTCAAAAAGTGGAGGAAAGGGGGATTAACAGAAGCAAATCAATCAATGTGATGATCGGGAACGTCATGTTAGAACCACAATTATTTACTTAATTGTGTGTTCAGTTAGGAGGGAATAAGTTAAATGGAAAGAAAAGTGAAAGGAGAGGAGATAATACACACTGGTGAATAGGAAATTATTATTAACGTTAATTAAGTAATGCCTCTGTAAAACATTTGGAAGGTTTATATTATATGCATTAGGAATAGTAAGTAGTATTGTCAGATATTCATTTTTAAAAGTGTGATCAGAAACTATGATAATTTATTTTACATTTTGAGAACTCTAAAACCTCCCTAAGTGACTCCAGATGAAGAGGAGAGCAGGTAATGGGTGATTGCAATCATTTATACCTGATAGTGGTGTCTGGCTGCCAACCCGGACAGGGACTGTGGTGCGAGATAAGAGTAGACCAGTCAACATTACCATTTGTGGGTTGGACTGTTTCTCATGAAAGATTCTTTTTTTTTAAGGGAAAACATCCAAACAAAGGCCCAGTTCTATTCAATGTTGGTATCAATGATCTGAAAGAATGAGGTGCAGGTTGTAAATGACTCACAGTGGTGATAGAGAAATAGGTTTTGGGATAGATTCTTCAGGAAATGAAACCCCCTCAGTATATAAGTGTAAACAGTGCAAAGTTGACTTAAGGGGTGTGTCTAGACTACATGCCTCCGTCGACGGAGGCATGTAGATTAGCCAGATCGGCAGAGGGAAATGAAGCCGCGATTAAAATAATCGCGGCTTCGTTTAAATTTAAATGGCTGCCCCGCTCTGCCGATCAGCTGTTTGTCGGCAGATCGGGGCAGTCTGGACGCGACGCGCCGACAAAGAAGCCTTTCTTGATCGGCACAGGTAAACCTGGTTTCACGAGGCTTACCTGTGCCGATCAAGAAAGGCTTCTTTGTCGGCGCGGCGCGTCCAGACTGCCCCGATCTGCCGACAAACAGCTGATCGGCAGAGCGGGGCAGCCATTTAAATTTAAATGAAGCCGCGATTATTTTAATCGCGGCTTCATTTCCCTCTGCCGATCTGGCTAATCTACATGCCTCCGTCGACGGAGGCATGTAGTTTAGACATACCCAAGGTGTCTAGGGATTGCCAGTGTAAAATTCTTACTGCCCTCTCTCTCCTCACCCCATGTAGGGGAGCTCTTTGCCAGCATACCTGCCTCTTATGTCAACCGCTACTCAATGTAAGGAAAGACACATTAGAGGCAGGGAGGGAGTATTCCTTAAAACTCTAACTTGTAACAAGTTCAGCATAATGGAGATACAGCCAGCTCCCTCCCTGTCTCCCCCATCATTGCTAGCAAGCAGAGCTTTCACAGAGTCAGTAATCTGTCCCTTAAAGTCTGTCAGATCTACTGTTGACATTTCTGTTGTGACTTCCAAATTAATTACTATACTAATTTGACAAACTTTCTAACATGTTTGTACTTCTTTTATTTGTAAATATTTTGGAAGCTCAATGGATCTGTCTGATATTTTCCTATAGGTGGTCTGGTGAACTAAGATAAATACCAATGTTAGATGCACATGTCTTCTGGACTGAAGATCTTCAGTTTTTTCTCATCTGTCTTTGTGTGCCTCGGAAGTTATCCACAAGCCTGCCCTTCCTCCATTCATTTGTTATTCAGAGGCTTTTCCTATAATAAGAACTCAGAATGCAATGTGCTTGAAGCACTGTTCTCTCAGACTGGCTTTTGTTAGCTTTACTTTATAACTGTATTTTTACAGTTTAAGGAAAGTGTATTCAATTTGGATATTTATATTTTGTCCAACAAAAAGGCAAATATAATTAAAGTTGACAATGAATTCTAAATTCCTGCTTTTATCCTACATTTCTGCTTTTATACTAGTTTATTTTACTATTGTCCATTTCTAATGATGACAGCCAGGCTAGATATATATTTTCTTCTAGCAGTTTTTATTTAAAAAAATATGGGCAAAACTGTTGCTAGCAAAAGTGAAATTAATAAAATTGCTTGTTACTACTTTGTTTGTGAAGCGTTATTATCACAGATAACATCACAGCTCTAAAAAGAGAATTTCTTAGACCAGTGGTCCCCAACCTTTTTGTGACCAAGAGCACATTCATGTTTTCAGAAGAGTGTGGCGGGCGCCAACAAAAAAAGGCGTCAAATGTGAAATTGAAGGCTATTTTCATATTAAATGTGAATTGAGTAAATTTGATAGAAACTTAATTTAATTGGATAATTTTTATTTAAATTATATTGTAATTCATTTTTAAACAAAATTCTGAATTAATAAAAAGGGGGATGTCCAAATGTAGAGCAAAAAAAGCACCCTTCCCCCCCCCAAAAAAATCATGGCACCTTTAAATTTCACACTCCCTTCCACATGGCAGGGGAAGAATGTCCCAAGTGGCTTTCCAGCTGAGAAACTGAAAATACCAGAATACCAGACATTTTTCTTGGGGGCGGAGAGGAGGGTCAGGCCAGGGGTTTGGATTGTGCCTCAGGGCAGGGGATTGGGGTGCAGGGTCTGGGAAGAGAGTTCTGAGGGTGAAGATTTCAGAGTGGGAATAGCTGGGGGGCCGGACACTTACCAGCGAGACACGCTGTTCTCCTGTTTCTCCCACAGGACCTGCCTGCCCATGTGCTTGGGGACTGGTAGGTTCCCGCAGCTACCATTGTCCAGGTCCGGCCAATGGGCTTGTGGGGGGGGGGGCGGAAGTGGCCATGAGGGACCCTCCCCTGCCGGCTCGCAGCTCCTGCACCACGAAGGGCCCCGCAATGTCTGTTTTGCATGGGGGGAACCCGACCAGCATGGGGTTTGCTTAGACGTGTAGGCTCAAATTATGCTCTCATTTTCACCCATACAAACTGTGGTTTCAGGGGTAGAATATAGCATAACATGGCTCATGATCTTAAGGAAACCATTATTATTAGGGTAACTATTATTTCATTAGACTTCACAATTGACCAGTAAGTAAAGTCAAGCTGTTAACTGAGTACTTCAGCATAAAGGCTTTGTTAACCTGTGACCCCTGGCATGATTTTGGAACTCCTTAAAGAAAGGCTTTTATTTTATCATATATATGATAAGAAAAGATAAGGTGCTCAAGAAAACTTTACTATGCAAGTTGGAGAACATATTTAAAATACTTTTAGGAAATAGGCTTTTCATGAGTCGTTATTGTAAAGTCTCAGAGGTGTAGCAATGTTAGGCTACATCTTCACTGCAATGCTATTTTGGGATGCCAAAGTATCCCAAAATAGTTATCCTGCATCTTCTCAGCAAGCCCATTATTTCAAAATGTAACGAGCTTACTATTCTGATATCCCTAAAACCTCATTCCACAAGGAGTAAGAGATGTATTGGAATATTGGATTATTTTGAAATTTGGCGCTACATAGACAATGCCATATTATGAAATAAGGTGTTTCGAAAAAAGATCAAAATAAGATACGCAATTTGCATAACTCAAATTGCTTATCTTATTTCGAGCTACAGTGCAGTGTAGACTCACCCTTAGTCTGTAACTGTAAAAAAAGGGGAGTCCTGTAGCACCTTAGAGACTAACAAAAAAATATATTTAGAATCATAAGTTTTCATGGGCAAAACCCACTTCCTCAGATAAGTGAAGAGAAAGAGATTAATTCTCTCTGCTTATCTGAGGAAGTGGATTTTCCTCACAAAAGCTCATGATTCTGCTATTGTAAGTTAGCATGTGTGTTTGATCTAGGTTCTAAAGTTACAGGAGCTTTTGGCAATATGTATTTTTAGGAATAAACAAGGGACTTTTAGAACATGAAACCATGAGGTTAACCACATTAATGTGTTAGAAATATTGAGAAATGTATTGATACAAAAAAAGCAATGTCAGCAATTGAAACCCCAGCTATGGCTCTTTAGAATGCCACACATAAACAGACAGTTGAGAGATAATCTAAATATTGTCATTGAACATTTGTGGATAGCAACCTTTTGATATATATGTTCCCAATTAGTAGTGTAGAGGTAAGGAAAGAAACCAAGATGTATTTCTTAAGTTTCAAGCCTTAAGGCAGTTAGGGTGCATCTACTCAGCAGGGCTTAACTTGAAATAAGCTACGCAAATTGAGCTACGTCAATTGCATAGCTTATTTCTAAATTGGGAGCATCTACACAGCACTTATTTCGAAATAGGGCATTCCTCCTTCGACTTCCCTTACTTCTCATGCAATTGTGGTTACAGGAGTCAGAGTAAGAAGTCCTCTAGCTTGACAGTGTTTCAACATTATTTCAAAATAACTGCCTGCTGTATAGATGCGGACGAAGTTATTTCAAAATAATGTTGCTGTGTAGATGTACCCTTACAGATAATGTAATTTGGAGGAGGATTGTGAATGACACTACAAGTGATAAAATTAAAGACATAATTTAAAAGAAAGTGATTAGGTACACCAAATAGGCATTACAATATTACCATACACTTCATTTATACTTGTATTCAAACACAAAATTATGCATCTGGGGTGATAAGTCCCTACATGGGAAGAGTGGGTTTAATTCTTTCTCCATCAGTGGTAGATGGGCATCTAAAATCAGCATCTTACACTGCCTCCTCCATCACCGCTGCCAAGCAAAGTTTGGACACAATCAAGTGTCCCTTAAAGACTATCAGATCTACTGTTAGCATTTCTATTGTGAATTCCATTTAATCAATTATAATATCATGCTTTAATTAATTAGCATCCACCTTGATTCAATAGATAATGGTAGATAGTTATAGGTATGTCATTTATGTTGATGTTAAATGATGCATAACTATAACTATAATTTTATCAAAACAATTAGGAGCAAAACATATTTACCACATATCTTGGGACTATGTCTCTGAATTGTCTCATTTCACATACCCATATGCTGCCAGGCCTTAGCATACACTACATCATCCCTGTAGGTTACAGGGTGCATGGGATAAAGAGTGCAAAATAAGGTGTATATCTAACCTCTAGTGGGTTCATCTGGGTATCCACATGGCATATGTCTGAGCTTCATATCCATTTATGATGGTATCCACTTACTATTTTCTTCTCTCTTTTTGTTTCCATAGGGCTATGAGAAAGACAGCATTGGATGTTGTTGTCTATTTTCTTAATGTTAATGTTTATGTTTTGAGTTACTTGGCTGTTTAATAAAGATTTTATGTTTCTTTATATCTCTCATCCCAACTCTTTCTTCAGAATGAATTTTTGGTGCTGCCTGATTAAAGAACCTGTTGCTGGAAATTGTGTAATTTTGCATGCTAAATTAATGAGAGGCTATACCTCCATACAGCATCTAAAAGCTGCTGATTCAATAGATAGTGCCTTTGTCTCCAACTTATCAATACTCCAGTGCCTCTAAACACTGCTAAAGACCAACCTCCTGCTGAAGATGCTATCTTCCAACTATTAAGAATCCATTGCATTTTTTTGTACATGGTGAATATTAACCCCATTGTTCTAGTCAAATTTCTACTTCAGTAACTATATTTTGCCTACTTACGTTCCCTCAGTAATTTCCGTAGGGTTGGGGAGATATTCTTTCTGGCCTAAACTATTATATAGTGTTATTTTCTGATGTAATAGTTTATTGTATATTGAGGGTGAAGAAATGTAAAGTTTGTGTAACTCCAAAGTCTATGGAAAGTTTACCAGTGTTAATACACTTTCGGATCCTGTGGGATGCAGAGTTGTCACTGTTGGAAAACAGTCCTGTGGTAACAAATATAATTGCTTCATTTGTTGCTTCATATGTTGACAAAAGTGGGAGATCATTACCCAGATTAAATATAGCATAAATATCCTCCCAATTTGTCTTCTATGATGGATGACATAACTGGCATGTGATGTGATGCTGCAGGAGCTCTGTGATCAGTACAGGCACATAACTAGTCCAAATGTTTTCTGCTAGATCCTGAATTCCAGGTTCAATATATCTCCCCCTGTTGCTTAAAACAGCGAAGGAGTAAGAATGTTAAAGCCAATAGCATAGACAAAGTCCAGTTTTCAGAAAGCGGGACACACATTGCTTGCGTTTGGTAGTTTGATGTAAACAGCTATGGCAGAAGAAAAAGAGTCCTTAACTAGATATTCATCAGATAACTAGATTTTCCAGTATTTTAGGGTAGCAACGATATTTACCATTTCTAAAGTCTAGCCTTGTTTTTTAATTTGAAATCTCTCAGATGTGTGTTGACTTTTTGTTTCAGTGTATGAAAAACCTCAACACCTTTTCCCCATTCTCTTTCCTTGTTCCAGTGGTCACTGTGGGACTTCCCAAATTTCATCTGGTTTCAGTTCCCTTTATCACCTTCAAAGCCACATATTGTGATTAACCTTCATTGATTCTCTTACATTGACCAGATGAAGTCACTACAGAGCAAAGCATGGCATATGTGTTTCCAGGACTCAGCACCCATATCCTGAACAACTGTATCTGTTTGATGGCCTAAAAAGTGAATTTGAGTCTCATGGTGGTACTAGCACTAAACACAGTGCTAGTACAGTCCTTACACTTGACCTCCAACATTTCTGATAATTAAAACTTGCAATTACACATTATTAATATGGAAATATATCTTAATAGCTTTGCACTTAGTAAATCGCTTCTGTGCTTTTTCTATCTCGAGAAGAAGCAGATAGGGGAACTCAAATCAGGCAATAGCTGTTACTCAGTTATGCTGTTCTTTCCAGTCATTGTATGTTAATATGAGTAAGTTTGTAAACCACTGACAGAGGTTCAGTGCTGCTACTTTAAACCCCACTCAACACTGTAAAACCTTAGCTTTAATGATGGTTTAAAAAGAATGGATTTGTTGTCTAAGATGTGGGACTAGAAAAAAAACAATAGCAGTATTGCTGTGATTTGCCTCCACACCTTTATTTCTACATGTGTAAAATGCCCACCTGTTCAACCATACAGGTACCCTAGATAATATTGCTACAGCTGGTTTGCAGTAGGGTTAGATGCTCTTTGCATTAGGTTGTAATGTAGATATGGTTTCTTAGTGATGGGGCAGACTGCAGAGATCTATTGGCTGCTGGCTTTGTAAATTTCACTCAGTTTGGTCCAATAGCAGAAGGAGAAAGACTGGTACAGCCTGGACCGCTCTCCCTCTTCAATCTCTCTTTTCCTTGCAGATCAGTCTCTCTCCCTGTCTCTGTGTCTCTGCATAGGCAATCAGAGCTCTTACTCACAGACCCAACTCTCCCTCTTGCACTGATCTGTAATGAATTTTCTTCCTGAATGTAGGTCGTTTGCAACAGTAAGCACCAGCTTCCTCCAAATCCAGCGGCGTTCTTGTTTGTTTATTTTTATTTTTTTGTGGTCGTTGCATTCCTTTGGACAAGAAAATCTCGTTGGATTCCAAGCAGAGGGGAGCCTTGTTCAAATAATTCCTGTTGTCTGATATTCTGTCGGGATTCCCTGGAAGAATTTGGCAGAGTGAAAAGGACCTCTGTGCAGCTGCAGCTATCGCACTGGTAAGGTAGGTATAGTAGATGTAAGGTTTGTGCGTTCATGTTCGTTTTTGCGGGGGTTGCAGTGAGTACTGGATCAGAGGGTCCCCAGTTTGCTGCAGTCGTTTATGCTTTTCGTTCCCCCCATCGTTTTTGAGGCGATACTTTTTTCTGCCCTCTCCCCCATCACAGACTATCTTCATGTCATCTGTGCAGCAACAGATCTAGAATTTGTCTTTCCCTGGACCATCATTTGTTCGGAGGCATTTTGCTGCAATCAGCTATTTGAAAAGGCTCTGGGGCTCTGTGTGAGATGTTTACAAAGTAGCTCTGCCTAACAGACAAATAAACAGAAGTGTGTGTGTGTGTGTGGGGGGGGGGGGGGATATCTGCAGTACCGGGCGAGAGAAAGAGCAAAGCTACAGTTTCCTGCAAACGAGGAGATCAGAGGCGGTGGAAGGAGCAGGACCTCCTGCGTGCGCCGGGGGTGGCGAGAGGATTGCAGAACCAGCACGTAGGGCTTGGGTTAACCTCGCTGTGCTCCCCTCCGTTAAAAAAAAAAAAAGCCCTTGGCTCTTCTTCTATGGTGCGATTCACCCTCTTGTCTTCTTCAGCGGCTGGGCGCCGGTAAAATGCCTGCTTTTGTGATGCATGGCTTCTCGCACGTGATGGACGGGAGCCTGGCACTCGCAGGGGTGGCGGCGCGGGGGGGGGGGGGCGATGAGAGCGACGGTGCAAAAAAAAAAAAAAAGCCGAGTGTAAGGACAGAAATAAGGAGCCTCCGGAGGGGGAGGGGGACTGGGCTTTTCTGCAAAGCTGGGGCTGGCGGCGAGGGGGGCAGCGCTGTGTGAGAGTGTGTGTGTGTGTGTGGGGGGGGGAGTCTTATGTGGCGCCTCGGCTCCGGCTTGCACCTTCTCCCCGGGAAACTGCTGCTGCTGCCGCCCGCCGCTTCAAAGCGGCCGCCTGGTCGCTCTCCGGCGGGAAGTTAGGGACCGCAACGCGGCTGCCCCCGCGTCCCCCGGGGCTGCCCTTGCCTGCCCACCCCCCTGCACTGCAGCGGCCTCCTTTCCCCGCCGCCCCCGCCTTTGCCTCTGCAGGGTGCAGTGATTGATGAGCTGTCCCTCCTGCAGCCATCAGCCGGGGGGGGGGGGGGGGCGCCGGGAGAGCAGTCGCGGAAACTTCTGCTTCCCCCCTCCCTCAGTCAGGCTCCTTCCCTCCCGCCCTCCCCCCCCCCCCCTCCAGGCCCGCGGACGCTGCTGCCGGGTGGGGGGCTGAGGAGCTGGGCTGGGGTCCCACTTGCCGGAGGAGTTTCTAGGAAGGGGCGGGTAGCAGAGCGCGCCCCTCCCGCCGCTCCCTGCAGCCGCTGCCCAGTGTCCCTGCTGCAGACGGGTCCTTGCCCACGCGCGCCCCGATAGCCCCGCAGTCCCGCCCTCCCCAGGTTACACACGCAGCCGAGCCCGCGCCTCGCTGACCCAGGTGTGTGTGCGGGGGAGGGTGTAAAGCACCGCGAAACAGCCCCCGCTTAGCCAGCCCCGTGCACGCAGCAGCTCAGCTCCGGCTCCGGCAACTTGCCCCGCAGCTGCAAGGCCTGCAAGTCCCTTCCTCCGTGCCCGGAGTCCCTCAGCCTGGGCTGCCCAACGTGCCCTGTGCAACCGGTCCCTCAGGCAGAGTTGCCGCCGGGACTGCAGAGAGCTCCATTCGCCCCCCTGGCGATAAGCCAGGGCAAGCACCCGGCGGCAGCTGCCACTCTGTGCTTGGGCCCTTGGGACGTCTGTCCCCTATCCCTGCACGGGCGCAAAGGGACGACTTAGAGGCTAACGCTCATCTGGGGGTAACACTGCCTCTTATTTTCAGCCGATTTGGCTTAGCTGGAAGACGCTGGATTTCCTTTTCCATATCCTGGCACCAGCAGAGGCTCTGGCATTCTGCAGGTTTCACAAGTGGCTGTTTCACTGTTTTCCTCTTCCAGGAAAGACACCCCCCCTCCCCTTTGGTGCCGGGATTCATTAAGATGAGGTTACACTGGCTTTATTGTTATAATTCATTGTGGTTATTTTATCATTTAGAGCCAAGGCAATTATTTAGAGGGAGCAAGAGAGAAGAAAATAAAGAAACCCAAGAGATAAGTTAATCATCTATGCTGCTGGCCTACCCCTTATTTTTATAAAGGAACCTAGTAATAATAGAACCCTTATCGCTCCCTGAAACTCAACTAATTTTAATATTAGGCAGGGAAAAATAACTTTATGGAAACAAGCAGTTGCTGTTCTTGCAAGAAAATTCCACAAGGTGGTAGTGTGGACACTTCCTAGTGACTTTTTAAATTTTATTTTTGAGATTTTGTCAATAGCTCGAAAGGTTTTATTTCCATGTATTCCAGTATCTTAAATGTCCAACTGCATGTATGTTTTAAGACTACAAAACCATGTTGGATTTCAAATGGGTTAACAGCCAGGAAGCATTTCCTAATTTTAGCTTCCCTCCTTTGCTGCCTCCTCAAAAGCAAGGGAACTAGAAAGGTTTTAAAGGAAAGTTTTCACTTATATTATATTGAGGTTTGCAAAATGTGCAGAATCTGAATGTGTTTGAGATAAGTGACAACAATTTCTGTCAAAGGATGGCTAATAGAATGAAACATGAAAGTCCCTTTCTGTATTTTATTAGATCAAGTTTACATATTAAACTGTAGCAGTCCCCGTAATTCAATAAGCAGAAACAGAGACTGATGTGGTCATTTAATCTGTTATACTACATGCTTTGTATTTAGGTTTTTTTTTTGAGTCCATAGGCTTTATTGGGGTGTTGATGTTTACTATAACTACGGCGATGTAAACAAATGTTCATTTTTGATACTTTGTATTTAAAAAGTAAAAAACATGTTGACTCCATAGTGATGCTTCATCAGGTTTTTTTTTTTAATCTTTAAATCTAAGCAACTTTTTGATCTCAGATTATTAATAACATTAAGAGTGTGTGCCTATAAATAGGGGGAACAAGTTAAAAATGCAAGGGCAAATGGATGAAATTGTTAGCAGTTACACTGAGTGAAAATTGTGTGTGTGTGTAAAAATTATATATATACACCCATTTCAATGTAGCATGGATTTCCCTGAAAATTAAATTATTTCTCATTGTGGAAGGATGGCAATATACACATTATTTATTTGTTATAATATATATTAAAATCTTTTTTGTAGTATTAATATGAAAATAACTTTTTGGGTTATCACAGAAAGTTTAAAATTCTATCATCAGTTGTAATTCAGTGGATAAAAAGCTCAGTTTTACACAGGTGGGCTAGTGTCATACTCAAAATTAAATATTTCATTTTATTTTCATTGTCATGGAATACATGTCTGTCACATCTGTTAATATTTTACAAAATTGTCTATACATATTTCCTTCAGAAGGGCTGGTGTGATGCTTTTTAGTTTTGCTGATGAAGACAGGATTGTTTTCTATTTCAAGTAATTCTTAGATAATATGGAATTGAAAAGGTGTGATGAACATACTGACTTATCAATAGGTAATTTATTCAAGCAAAATATTTTTATAGTAGCAGAACAGCACATTTCATAACAATATATTTTTATTATAAGTATATATTTAATTATTATATACCAGTTCTCCCCAATTGAGAATTATTTTTATTTTGTTTACAAATCACATTAACTTTTTTCTCTTCAGTATGCATAGATAACACACAAATTCAATTACAGTCAATGTGTTTGTATTTGGGCTATACTAGGTATCATAACTGAAACTTTGTTTGACATTCAAACTGTGTTTCTTTGATACTACTCTTCATTTTGAGATTTTTGGGCCTGATTCAGAGCCCACTGAAGTCAGTGGAAATTTATCATTAATTTTATTGGGCTTTAGATCAGGTGCATATACTTTGTCTGCATAGAATTTCTAACATTTCAAAATGCTAACGTTTCTTGCAGAGACTGATTACTTGCCTTGTACCCTGATAAGTAGTAACATTACATCACAAAGTCAAATATTTAAAAATGCTAGGACATAGACTATAACCACAAAAATCTTTTAAGCATTATGCCAAGTGCATAGGATATTATTTTTCTGTGTTCCACAATACAGGATGATCAATTACGATAATTCTTATTGGAAAATACACAACAATAGAATAGAATTCAATGCAATTTCTAAATAAAATAAGACTACTGGATATTGGATTAAAACAGGATAATTGATACAGTGGAAAATTTACCAAAAAATCTACATGAATGGTTGTGTTCTCACAAATGATCTCTGCAGCTTGTTTAATTAGACTAGTGATCTTGAACAGGCCCTTTGACTCAAAGGAACAGTGATAAAGGGTTTGTCAAAAATGTCTGTCTTAATATGCAAATTCCAGCTGAAAGTCATTAACGGTCAGTTAGAAAGGAAGGGAAGAGGCAGAAGGAAGAGCTGCCTGATTGAAACTGTACATTTTAAAAAAACCATATGGAAACAGTGCTTTGTTTAACATGAAAAAAGTAATTCAGCGCTGCATAAAGGTGTGTACTTCTGCTTTTGACAGGCTTTCAATATGGCCTCCACTTGGCTTTTCAAAGATTCATGCTGTTCTTTGACAGCTGAATCACACAGTGTAAGGAACAGATCCACCTGGGTAGGACAGGAAAAGCATCACTGTAAACAGTACAGGATTTTAGTCATTCTGCTGTTTGAAGAGTTGTCACAAAGCACACATGTTCAAGCTATCTTTTGTGTGTCTAAGATTGTGATTTTAAAACCTAATAAAACCAAAACATAAACATGAGCCTGGAAAAGAGCCACTCAGGTCATCAGGACTCTCATTTCAAAGTACAGCTATTATCTGTCACAGTTCAACTCAGGTGTGTTCAAGCAATGTAAAGCATATATGCTCCGAATAATTTTGATCCCTATATCTGACAGGGTTATGCACGCAGCTGTCACCTTTTAATAGTTCTGTTGTGTTTGGTTTAGTTGTCCTCAGATCTGAATTTTAAGAAAAAAAATGCTTGCTGGTTTGGGAAAAAAACCAAAAGTTTTGCTATCACTCAACATGATAGAAGTGATAGATAATAAATGTCCATTTTCCAACCTGAAAGTTGAGAGGAAGGGGGAAGAAAACAATGGGTTCAATTCACAGGAAAAATACCATTTTATATAAAAGTTGAGATATATATAATTATATATACATTTAACTTGAGGATTTTTGGAATTGTTATATTTAAAATAAAGTTTATGTTGAGCAGTATTATTTCATGATTTATTATCATAGCATGTGTGATGATAAGAATATTAATAGCCTCTCCAAAAGATATTGCCTTTTCCATTTACTAGTTTGACCACTAGAATGCTTATTCAAATGGATACATGTTTTTACATATTGAAATAAAACCTAGCCAGAAATGTTCAGATGCACATTATTATATTCTATCTAAATATGAGTAGTAATAATTGAGATCACCTTCTACTGCTCTTACATACTGCTGTGCTCTGTGTTGAACCATACACCACTCGGAGTATTAGGACATGTTTTAGCAAATTTATTCAATTGAACATAGCAGCAGAAAATTAGGTGGTAACATTTTCTATGCTGATTTCTCCATTGTCACTTTATATGCACACTGAGATTTGCAGCCTGGTGTTGGTGAACCTTTCGAAAAAGGTAAGCTTTGAAAATTAATGGAACTCTTATCAAAAAAATATTCCAGAAACTATTATGCTAGCCCTAAAAATTGATTCTGCAACCTGGGGGAGGGGAAGAGGGAGAAAGGAGAAAAACCCATATGACCTACCATTATTAAAATGACTTTTTTAAAAGGTATCAATTTTTTGTGGCTATAATGAAACTATTTTGGGGAT
This sequence comes from Pelodiscus sinensis, assembly GCF_052426305.1. Lineage (NCBI taxonomy): Eukaryota > Metazoa > Chordata > Testudines > Trionychidae > Pelodiscus > Pelodiscus sinensis. The sequence continues at coordinate 224,250,584 of NC_143052.1, forward strand.
TTGGATTAGAATGTTACAAGGCCATATTGAAAAGTGCTGTAAATATAAAGCAGAATATAATATTTTTATAATGAGATGATTATGGGGGTAGATAGTAAATAACTATCAGTTTTGGAAATGAACAGATGATTGGTTATGTTGAGTTATCTTTTATTTACTACTCAGTATAACAACTTTCTATATATTATTTTTGTTTATAATGAAAAAGTACTTTAGTATTACAGTAATTACATTAATACATGAACCAGGCATTTCAGTATTTTATTAATTATAATCAATGGATTAGCAAGTACTTAACATTTTAGAGATGATTGTATTATCATAAATTCATGGCTGTGTAGATTTCTCTAATAGCTTCATTCAGATTTGCATTTGTTAGATAGGAATGTACAGTGAGAAAAGTATGTAAAACTTGTTTTCCTCAATTCATATACTGTACTTTTCTAGCAGTCGCAGTTTTTTCTCTTTGGTACAAATAGAGATACAGCTCTTCTATTCCATACCCAAAGAATATTAAAGGCCAGTAAGTCAATCAAAACAAAGCCTTCCTGCCTAAAGATTATGGACTTTGTTTAGACTGTCTAATATTTAAGTATTTTAATATCAGTCACCATCTGGGTGCTAAGTCAGGCATAGGCATAAATTGGCCATGAATTCAGCAGGGTTGCTCAAATCATTTATAGACTTTGTTCCAATGCTGTTCTAATCAATGGTCTTGCCAAACCAGGAAGTTCCAGCCATTTTGATTGTTGGCATTATATGGCAGTTTTATGATATGGACGTCCCATAATGAACTGGGTTAACACCACCAAACACACTTGCAATATTGCTTGAAATTATATTTGGGCCCTTTGAAAACAAGAATCCAGTTAACCAGTTCTATCAGACATAATCCTCTCTTTGTATATATGTATTTGGAAATACCTGGGAAGTTCTAATGCCTAAGTTAATTTTCTCTGAATAGATTTTTCTTTATTTTTAACTCTCTTGTCCTGTAAATGAACACTTGTTAATAACTGAACAATACATTTTAAGTTTTCCAAAACAGAGATCACAGATGTGTCTGCTGCTTAGTGCCACATTCTTCATGGCGATTTACAAATTAATAATTACTGATATATCAAATTTGCTAAACTGCAAAATCCTGTTTTAGACATATCAACATATTATGTAAGTTAGAGGAAACACTGACAGGTGCGTTGTCAAATCAACAAGTTGGAATTGACACATTGATTTCTGGTTTAATTTTCATATTCATTTGATGTTGATATTTAGGCCAAACTATTTTCAAAAAGTCAAGTAATGGTGAAACTTGTGAAGGAAAAGTTTACACAATTTATTTGGGAGCAGCAAAAGTTATTGGCTGAAGGGTGCAGCTCGTAGAGGGCAGTGGTATTCTCTACTATACTTAGGCTTTACTCTGAAAGCACAGGTATTTTCGCAGTTATACATATGAGAATTCTTTTTCTGGAAATAAATGAATAAATGCCCATCTTTACCTCCCATGCCTTCATTTAAATTCTTTACAAATCTGTAGCTTATTTGTACACGTCTTTAGGGATTGAGTGTTGTTTCATATTTAAAGAACCATGGAAATAAATATAAAATGTTACCAGATAGCTGCATGTTGTAGAAGGAGAAAATTTCCTTCAAATTCTGTCATTTGTTTGTGATTTGGCTGTGGAAAGGTTTACAGATCCACATTTGCAGTAAGCACAATAAATATTTCACCCTTACATATGGCCATATATGGGTACCAGGCATGTCTCTATCTAATTAACACACAACAAACTCCCTACTCTTTTGTTTATTAGATAGTTCAGAGGCCATCAACCTAATTAAAATGAGCATTATGAGTCTGATCAAAACCCTAGTGAAGACAATGAAAAGACCCCTGGAAAATCAGGTGGATTTCCAAGGAGGAATGTGAGATATTTGAGTGATATATATATATATATATATATATATATATATATATATATATATATATATATATATACTTTCTCATAGTTTATAAGGAGTTGTATGGATTTTAATGTGCATTCAGTACAATGCTTCCAAGTCCATCCATCCTTTCAAATAGCGGAAAATTTCTGTTTTCCTGAAAAGCTAATTTATGCAAAACCCATCCCTCTTTTGCAAAGCTACTATAAAGGAACAGGACATGAAGATGTAGGGAACATACATTTCCCTAGCCTGCAGAATATTGATGATTCAAAAGCGTAGGACCATATATTATCCTCTCTCCACTTTCAAAAATTTTGTTGTTTGTTGCTCTAGTGTTAATAATAAGCATTCTTTCAGCAATCACCATAAATTTGGAAGATGTCTTATTAAGGTTTTTTTTAATTAAATAAAACCTGAGTGTACCCTGAAGAACTGAACCATGGGTAACTCAATTGGTAGGATTGAAGCACTGCTGCAATGCTCATATGTACTGTGTTTTTCCCTACATTCACACCAGCTTTACAATGTTTCACTGCCTGAGTACCCAGTTCCTCAGTGCCTGCCTAGCGGTTCAGTATCTTGAAGGAAATTTTTAAAAAAATGCTTTGGAAGCCCAAAGAAACTTGCAGAAGAGGTGGAAACTCCCATGTGAATCTAGCAATATCTATTACTTCAAATTTTATTTTTAGCAAAATGGAGAACAGAGAATCTGATCTCACTTGTTGCTTAACACAATATCTGCTGGAATCTGGAACTTGAGACATCTCTGGCATCTGTGGTAAATGCATTGTGTCAGTATTTTTGAAGAGCCAAAGAATGAGGTAGCAGCAGTTAATGGATATATTGCTGCAGTAGTTGTTTCTCTCACCCAATACTAGTAATAGTTCAAGATCACGCTAACCAAGTTGTATGCCTCCTGTAACTCATGTATATAACCTCTTAGTGGTAGTACAGAGTTGTACTATAGGCCTGGGCAGCAGCTCGTTATTAATGTAATAATTATAATGTCTGCCTGTTGCAATTTGTATCATGTATGCAAAAGCAAAGATGAGATCTGAATACACAGTGGAGTGAGGAAGCAGTAGAACTTTCAGCAAATTATGTACAGCTGGACAGACAAGCTGTGGCACCGGAGGCTGTAAATTATATTAACACAGCCTGCAGTAGGTCTGCTGCCCAAATTAGAAATGCTCAGTGCACAGAGTTCCAAAGAGCAGGTGGAATATTGGGGAATGTATGATGCAGATCACTGATTTTGACAGAGCAAATATTAGCAATTGGCACCACTAAAAATCAGCATCATTCCAGGGGTAGAGGATAGCTCCTTATTTGGTAGATAGATTTTTCTGATCATTGTTATGATAATTTGTAGGGTGGGTGAGTTGCAGTGGACAGTATTGTGGATATCTTCATGCAATGTTAAGAGTTGACAATAGTTATGAACTACCTTTGTTCACGTTTTTGTATGTGAAAACTTTTTTGAAGTTCTTATGTTTTCCCCCACAGTTTATATATGTGATTTGTATTAATTGGATTAACGGATTTAAAGAGAAAAAAATTATATTTGTTGATATATAATTATAACATAATTGATGTAATATTTACACTTACAATTTATTTTGACAAGTTATCTATTAGAGACACAAATATGCAGGCCAACAGGCATGTGTAACTAAGGTAACAGAGTAAATTACAAGGAAAGTAAGATTCGTATAGTACAGGAACATAAAATGGATGTTTTTCTTATAGAAAATGTATCTCCTCAGTCCTAGGATTGGGGTGGAATACTGTTGGGATGCAGAAGAAGCACTTCTAGATATAGTGCATACCAACATGTTCTATTATCAGTCTGGCCAATGGGGCAGGGGAAAAAGGGAAACCAGCTTGGGGCCCAGTGATAAAATAGAGTCCAGGGCTCCCAGCTATTGCTACTGCAGCAACAGCAGTGGCTGGAGTCCTGGGCCCTTTAAATCATCGCCAGATCACTTTGCAGTACACACCAGGCAACTCTAAAGCTGGCTAGGAGTGGGGTGTGTGCAATATGGTGCAGTACTGAGGGCCGACTGTCTCAACCCTGCCCCTTCTGCTCAAGGGCCTGCCCCTTCTGGGAGTGTGGAGTTGCCCCTGTCACTTTGCCATGTGGCCCAGCAATTCTGTTGGCCCCGCTGGCTGTTATCCTACATCCACACTATTTTGGCACACTGGTACAAATATAGGTGAAAGGGCCCATTGCTGGGGCACGTGAGCTATCTTCATTTGCATCTTTATATGGTCTTAAATTGTTCCCTTTGGATCTGAAGTCTCATTTTTCTGTTGCTTCTGAAATAGACCATTCTAAAAGATTTGTCCTCCTGAATAAATCTATTTTGTCTTTCAAAAACAGTGTGGCTACGTCTACACTGGCATGATTTTCCGAAAATGCTTTTAACGGAAAAGTTTTCCGTTAAAAGCATTTCGGAAAAGCACATCTAGATTGGCAGGATGCTTTTCCGCAAAAGCACTTTTTGCGGAAAAGCGTCCGTGGCCAATCTAGACGCGGTTTTCCGTAAAAAAGCCCCGATCGCCATTTTCGCGATAGGGGCTTTTTTGCGGAAAATACTACTGTGCTGTTTACACTGGCCCTTTTGCGCAAAAGTCTTTCGCAAAAAGACTTTTGCCCAAATGGGAGCAGCATAGTATTTCCGGAAAATCACTGATGATCTTACATGAGATCGTCAGTGCTTTTCCGGAAATTCAAGTGGCCAGTGTAGACAGCTGGCAAGTTTTTCCGCAAAATCAAATGATTTTGCGGAAAAACTTGCCAGTCTAGACACAGCCTGTTAGTTTTCTTCTGTAGAAACCAGATGTGATCAGAATCCTATTGCATTTTCCTCTGCATGTTACAAACAATATTCTCTGTTTTCTTTTCCTTTGCTCAAGTTAGACAGTTATTTCACCACCCTTGATCCCATAAGCCCCCTTACTTGTTTTGGGGTTATTAAGTGTAATATTGATCACTATAATGAAACATTCATAATTAAAGGGCTAATAGCTATAGCGGTGACTATTTCATCTCTTGAATACCAAATAACATCATAAAAGTGGAAATTTCTGTTCTGCTTTGAATTCCGGGGTCTTTTTCCAAGGCATTTCTGTCTTGGAATTAGTAAGTGTAATGACATGGTATTAGACTTGCTTCATAGATACATAAAAAAAAACGATGCAGGTCTGTGTGTATGTATGTGGGAGGGATGAGCAGTGAAGGGGGGAGCTGGTAGAGAACATTAGGTCTACAAGTAATTGATATGTTTGTCTGATTTCACTACTTGTATTTGGTGACTGGCCACAGACAGGATGCGATATATATACAAGTTCTTCGATCAGTAAATGTGGTAATTGTAAATCAGATTAATCTTCTTTCTTCTCAGACTGTTTTTTAGTGCATAGAATAGAAAAGCAACTAGGTACAGTATTTGGTCTATAGTACCTTACATCAGTATCTTTTAATTTTACATTCACTATACTGACACCTGTTGGTACTTTGGATATATACTATTTAATATGCTGGAAACTTCACTACTTGTTGGAACTGGGGCCATGCAAGCAACTCTGGAGACGCATTGCTAAGGGAATGCAGAACTTCCTCGAGTTTGGAAAAACAAAGCTGGTGGTTCCAGGCAGAAGCAGCTGCTGTGGAAGAAGAATGGCAAAGCTGGAGGAGAGAGTTAGACTCTCCGCATATTAGACTACATCTATCCACACCAGTTTCACAGCAAAAAAACAGTGGCTTGCATTACAACCTGGAAAATGTTTCTTCTGGCTCTACATTCTTCTGTAAATTAGTCTGCAAACTCAACTCTGATTGGTACATATATGGAAATTGAAGTGGAGGACCTACATATTCCATTTCTTCCATTTCCTTCTGATTTAGCATGTCAGGGTCTTTGGACTCTTCAAACAGGTTCTGGGATCTCAGGAAGATCTCTTGTATCTCCTAGCTCCTCAGTTTTAATGTCTGGCTTGGTCATTGAGCCAGCCTGCATTTTCAAAGGGTTACTCTTCGTCACTCCAAGATGTGATGTGACTGCCTGATTGCCTTTCCTGGAAACAAAGTCAAGGGGAAAAGCAAGCAGAGCATGGGGATGAGATGGGACTTGGCAGGCAATGAGATGTAATTGTAAAGCATCAGAAGTAACTGCAAGGAGCTTGAATGGAAAGCCATTGGGAACCTCAGAAAGAACTGGAAATGGAGTGGTGTGCTGGGTGATAGTAGAGGAAGATTATCTTAGCAACTGAATGTTGGGTTGTGGTGGGAGATGAGTCAAAAGAGGATGTTACAGTAGCTAAGACAAAAAAAAAACCTGAATTCTTCGATCCGTACATTAGTGAAAGCACATGACTCTTAGTACCATCATAATGCCATAGAATTTTTAGGGACCCAATATTGTTTGCATGGCAGGTTTTAATCCTTTGTAACTATAGAAGCTATTTTTCTTGAACGGTGATTTAGTACTTTTTTTTCTCAGCTAAAGCTCCTATTTAAAATATATCACAGCGCCCACATGAATATTTCCTATTTTGTAATGAAGCAACTTCTAAATGCTTCATCACTGAAAATATTTGTTTAGAAATGTTTTTCCTTGTAACTCATTTTTCCTAACAAGTATAATAAATCACCTTTTATGATCTTTTGTTTCAGTTATTATTTGCAACATGACAAAATGAGTTGTAGAACAAAACAACTGAGGGAAATGGGAAATATATGCAACATCTGTTCTGAGGAAATTTGTTTTTATTATGTAAGAGCAAGTTTAGAGCAAGTTTATTAAAACTGTGGGATTTGATGGTTCTGACATTGGTACAGAAATATGAGAAAATAAAATGTAGAGTTAGATAAATGTACCTTGAGCACATTCATGGTTGTTAATTTAATAGCTAATGAGGAATTCATGCAGGGGTTGCTGCATCATACTTGTCACAGAAACCTTATGAGTTAAATTATATTTATAAGCCTCCTTTTTCCCCATCATTTTTCTAAACAAGGTAGAACTGATGCGCATTCATCAAATCAAAAGTGTGTATTTGAAAACATAGGAGAAAGCTTTTGTGGGTCAGGACAGGAATGCTGGAACAATTTTTATAATGAGGGTGCTTATGGTGGAAACCATGTTTTCAGTATTTGTTATTATTACTTCAAGCCAAGAGATATGGGAACACTCCTACCATCCCTGGTTACAGGACCACTGAGTAGGGAGATAACTAATGTAGACATTTTCACAATGTACAAGACACTTCCTATAATCTCTTGTTCATTTCCTTAATAAATGAATTTTCCCTATATATATGATTGCACATAGTATAAACCATATATCATGTTCTAAACAGTTGTGATGCTCTACATGTAAAGTTGTATATTTAAAAAATAGTGTGCCTAGCTGAGATTGCACTAGTGCTAGTTCTACAATAGTATGAATCCAGTCTGATATAAGAAATGTGTATATAGGGTTAAGAAAGGACATTTAGGCTATATAAAATATGCTCAATTTTTGGTGCCCATCATTTGTAATTAGTAATTCATAATGTAGCATGCTCTTTTGTCAGATGTAAATCTCTTATGTTTTTTAGTTAAGGAAAAAGTCTTGCAGTCTGTGCATTAAAAATGCTTACTAACCAGATGTTTCTCCCAGTGTATGTGAGTGAAATGGCCCATCACAAATTCCTGTAACCACATTATCCTTCTTGACACAGTGACTCTAAGAAGTCAAGGCAAGGCAAAGATACAAGTAAATCTGATTCTTGAAGAACCATGAGACCCATTTTAATGAAGATCATGATGAAACAGGGTTAGAATTCTGCAATAAAACAAATCAAATCACTTTTCTAAGGTATATATTCTCTTTAAACTTATCTTCTCCATGAGTAATCATTATTGAATAGTAGCACTTCTTTTTCTCTTGATATTTTTCTCCATTTTTAATTCTTAATTTAAATTATATAAATTCCCAGTGTGAGCTAATTTCCAATATATATTCACATTTCATTTTTATTTGGATAGGAGATTCATGTGTAGGTGGATGAAAAAAACATTTAAATAGGGGGAAAATTCCCATGACAACCTATTTTATTGCCTTGTGCTGATCTGTTTTTCTGCTCTGACATGCATCAGGATTGATTATTTATAGTACACACTCTTTGTAATAAATAAACAGTGAATTTCAGGTAAGAAATCCCTACAACTATACTCAGGAGTCTTTTTATATTAAAGAATAACTAAAATCCTTGTTTGGCTGAAAGATAATTCAATTTGCAGAAGAATGTTTTGTCTTCATTAGTGTACAGAAGAAATGTCTGCAAAGATCCATAAAAACAAGTACAGAAATTGAATGGTAAGAGTTGAAAGTTAAATGGATGTGTCCAAGCCTTTGATTGATTTAATGAGTCCTTAATTCAACAACTTCTTTTAAAATATAATCATTTATTCTTTGCAGTGTTCAGCTTCCTTTAAATCTATATTGTAGTTGCCAGACATGTGAATGAATGCAGTCACTTTGAACCGTTTCTTGTCCAATGGTTATATGTACCCATGTTCCAAGTGGATGCTTCTACTGAGTTCAGGAATCTGAGAAATCATAATAACTGTGTGGATTTCAAAAGTTCTGCTACTGGGAAAGAAAAATAGGAAAATGCAGACTTCAAAATATGTTTACTTGTATCCTACTCATCTACCTTACTCAGTAGTTGGTTTAGTAACTGCAATGCCACTACCCATGTGAAACATGCACTATTCCAGTATTTCCAGAGCAACAAGTCTTAAGTACAAGTGTCTGTACTTAATAGCACTTATCACTTAACTCTTTAGAGTGCTATGCGAAATGAAATGTTAACTCACAGAGGATCAAAAAGAGTGGTCATAGAGTGTGTCATATGCTCAGTCTTGTTTATGGGTTTCTTCTATGTATTTTGGATAATGGGGTCACACTTATGTGGTCTATCATACATTTTCTTGATGTGGATTTTCTGCAGCTGTATTAATGTGTCAGAGTCTTAATTGGTTATGGATTCTGGGATTTATTTTCTAGTGAAGAAGTGTATCTGATTTTTCCTGGTACCTCAGCATTTTTTGGCCCCAGAAGTCATTGTGATTCACTGCTGTGACACTAAGAAGTGTGTTGGAGTTGCAATAGTTTGGTTACAGTTTAAGAAAGAGAAACTGTGCAGCTCACATGGGACCATCATCTTCCATAGGATTTTGTGTACGTAAAATGAAAATTTTCACTGAAGATATCACAAATATTATTTGTAGTCATCTGTGGACATAGTAAGGTACTATTCACATTGACTCTTTTTTGTAGTGTACCTTCTCTCCTGTACATTTTCTTTTGTTTGTGCAGATAATAACCAGCATCATCTTTAGAAGTGGGTTGTGCCCACAAAAACTCATGATACCATCTACATGTTTTGTTAGTCTTTAAGGTGCTGCTAGACTATTTGTTGTTTTTTAAGTTTTTCCTGTTACAGACTAACTTGGCTATCCTCTGAATCTTTATTATTCTAAGCCTTCATTGTCTGCCATTTTCACTCTTGGCCTTATTAGTTACTTAAATCAAAGACTATAACTGGTGAAATTACTGATAGACATTATCAGCTTCTCTTTCTTTTACAAAAAGGTTCTGACCATCTTTACCATGAAGAGGTCTGTCTTCTTCTGAGAAAGACAGTTCTGATGCTTGCCAATTGCTATCACTCTCAAATTACCTTTTTTCAGGATGGTGACTGAATGTGTGGCTGATATTCCATTTCTAGGGGAGTTGGACACTCTTGACATCCTTGGTTCTGGCCTTAATTTGGAATTACAATTATATTTGTCAGGCTCATGAATGATCAGGCGAGCGGTCCAAATTGGACTTGTTGGACCTCTCAGAAGCTCTTGATGCAATTTATGGTAAGTTGTTGTTTGGTAACCAAGGGACATCACTGAACTGTCTGAAACTGCCTTCAGTGATCCTTATTATGCGTAGAAGTCAGGAGTCAGTTCATGATGACAGATATATATCAGCAAGGGATACAGAATATGAAAGTCCTCAAGTAATTAGCACACCTTTTACATTGGTCATCAAATATATAATTCTTTGGAAAAACACTGGCACGGGGTGGAGTATCATCAGGACGAGGTTCTTATGAGTACCCTACATAGTCCAGATATAACAGCTCTGTACTTTTGTACTTTTTGTGGTGAGTATTCTTAATGTGGAAGGGGAGGCAATCTTGTCATTGTAGGCAGGGTGACTTCTGTTTAAGGTTGCTGTAATGTGTATATTTACTGCCAGTCTGGCAGCTATGTCTGAGGGTTGAGAGATCAAACTCCACCATCTGTTATCTGATTTCTGTGTGTGCCAAATGAAAGACAAACATTAGAGTAGATTTAGCCACCTAATGGAATCCTGTTGGCTGTAGTCACTGTGTGTATCCGACACAATTACCACAGCTGAAACACTGATAAAAGTCTTCATGATTCAATAGACTCATCTGGGATAGTTATTGATAAGTAGTCCTTCTTTCAGGCCAGTCCAGTAGAAATGGTGGCACATTTTTTTCAGAAAAATGTATATGTATTTCCCATTTGTGAACTCAGAGATGGTACTGAACATATCTGCAAGCATTTGGGGCTTTCACACACAAAAAAGAGTAGACCAGTTTACAAGTGTTGGGACTTGTATCACGTAAATGGTTTAATCTCAGTTGGGACTGCTGATTATACTGGACACTCAATTGCCTAACTTCAGGTCCCTATTTTTTAATAAAATTACAAATATTTCCCTCCAGAGGCTGTGTACATACAATTCTAAGATACCATTTGTTTTGTAGTCTGCAAAATCTTGGCATTCTATGTTAACTGCAATAACAATGAAAATGTTGGATGGAAGGTATAAATTATGCAACACAGTTTCTTTGCTGGTAGAGATGAGATAACATTAAGGGTGCGTCTACACTGCACCATTAGCTCAAAATAAGCTACGCAATTTGAGCTATGCAAATTGCATAGCTTATTTCGAGTTAATTTCAAAATAGCTTATTTTGTAATTTGGTGCTGTTTACTCAGCACCAAATTTTGAAATAAATCGCTATTCCGAAACACCCCTTAATCCTCGTGGAACAAGGTTTACAGAGATTTCAGAATAGCACAATCATTATTTCAAAAGATATTTCAAAATAACAGACACACTGTCAAGACGCAGAATAACTATTTTGGAATACTTCCGGTATTCCAAAATAGCACCACGGCATAGACATATCCTTACAGAGCTCAGAGGGATGTTGTGAGGCTTCATGTATAACCCTTTAATAGCATACCCCACTGAAGTACAAAGTATTACCCATCTCTTCAAAGTCACTGTTTAATTTAAAGTCTGTAGAGTATTTTTCTGGGGTGAGTCAGTTGTTAGGTAATTGACATTGGGCTCTGAGGGCCTGATCCAAAATCCACTGAATTCATGAGGAGGTTTAGTTCTACTGACTGCAATGGGTTTTAGACCATTCCCTAAGAAGTTTATGTTCTCAACATGAATATTGCATTATTTGAGTTGGGGAAATAAAATACTGAAAGTACTGCCATGTTTATATAGTATCATAGAATCATAGAGATGGAAGGGACATTGAGGGGTAATCAAGTCTAGTCTTCTACCCTCACAGCAGGACCAAGCACCATCTAGATCATCTCTGATAGATGTCTATCCAACCTGCTTTTAAATATCTCCAGGGTTGGAGATTCCACAGCCTCCCTAGGCAATTTAGTCTAGTGTTTAACTACCTTGACAGGGGGTGCATCTAGACTGGCATGATTTTGCACAAAAGCAGCTGCTTTTGTGCAAAATCTTGCCACCTGTCTACCCTGGCCGCAAGTATTTGCACAAGAACACTGACTATGTAATGTACAAAATCAGTGGTTCTTGCACAAATCCTCCAATGCTCCCACTCAGGGATAAGCCCTCTTGCGCAAGAGGGCCAGTGTAGACAACCACATTAATTTCTTGCGCAAGAAAGCCCGATGACTAAAATGGCCATTGGAGCTTTCTTGCGCAAGAGAGCATCTACACTGGCACGGATGCTTTTGCGCAAAAGCAAATCTTTTGTGCAAAGGCACATGCCAGTGTAGACACTCTCTTGCGCAAATACTTTTAACGGAAAAACTTTTCCGTTAAAAGTATTTGTGCAAAATCATGCCAGTCTAGACGTAGCCAGGAAGTTTTTTCCCCTAATGTCCAATCTAAACCTCCCTTGCTTCAATTTAAGCCCATTGCTTCTTGTCCTATCATCAGAGCTCAAGGAAAACAATTTGTCTCCCTCCTTCTTGTAATGGTACTTTTAGGTGCTTGTATTCACAGTGGACTATCTCTATTCTACTGAGGAAGAATGGGGCTGGAAAAGATTTGACTTTTTAGCCCTTTCAAAAGAACAACAATATGGAAATAAGTAACAGGATTCATGACAATTTTAAATGCACTGGCAGAAGGATAAAAATACTGAAATAGACATAGTGGGTTTGATGAGTCCATTTCAGTGTCTATATCAGCATGATTTATACTGCCAACCCCACTCTCAGGGAGCATGCTTCATTGTGGGCTCTGCAGCCGTCTCCTCAGGAGAAGGGCCAGCAACCCGTCAGCTCTGCCCATGGGGAGCAAGCATGTAACCCATGGCAGAGGATGGGGGGTGGGAGGTGGCCAGGCCTACCATGGAAAGGAGCTGCTCTGGCAGATGGGGAGCTGTTTCAGCCCCTACTGGTTAACCAGATAGGGTATGTCTACACTACCCTCCTAGTTCGAACTAGGAGGGTAATGTAGGCATACCGCACTTGCAAATGAAGCCCGGGATTTGAATTTCCCGGGCTTCATTTGCATAAGCGGGGTGCCGCCATTTTTAAAACCCCGCTGGTTCGAACCCCGTGCAGCGCGGCTACACGGGGCACGAACTAGGTAGTTCGAACTAGGCTTCCTAGTTTGAACTACCGTTACTCCTCATTTCACGAGGAGTAACGGTAGTTCAAACTAGGAAGCCTAGTTCGAACTACCTAGTTCGTGCCCCGTGTAGCCGCGCTGCACGGGGTTCGAACCAGCGGGGTTTTAAAAATGGTGGCGCCCTGCTTATGCAAATGAAGCCTGGGAAATTCAAATCCCGGGCTTCATTTGCAAGTGCGGTATGCCTACATTACCCCGCTAGTTCGAACTAGCGGGGTAGTGTAGACATACCCCTAGAGATGTTCAGTTGCTCCTCCCAAGATTGGGTTAGGTGCTATTTGTTAGTCTTTTAAACTCGTCTTCTCTTTCTGTGATATCTTTGTGGTTGCATTTTTTTGTGCTATATTTCCTGAGATATCACCAATTGTTCACCAGATCAGTTTATATGATGTGGAGACCTGGGTTTTGTGGGTTATGATTTTGTGCCAATTTTTGCCGGAAAGTTCAGAGCACAGTATAAATTGTCAGGCTGTTTAGCAATCCCTCAGCCTTAACAAAATTGGGCATTCTGGGGCTTGTCAAATTTTGTGGCAAAAGGGGAGATGTAGAATAGATTTAGAATCTCCCTCATCAGTGTTCCTAGCCCCTGTATGAGGAAAAAGTGGCAGAGAAATTTTGTTTGTATTTGTTTATTTTTGGGGTGGTGAAGAAGAGTGTGGGGGTTGATATTGAACGCTGACTTTTTAACCACAAGATCACTTTTTCAGTTTAAACATAATGTAAAATGAAACCCAAATACCCTTGCCCCATCTCCATCCTGCCCCTTCTTTGAGGCCCTGTTCTGGTTCCACCCCTTCTCTGAAGTCTCACCTTGTTCACTCCATCCCTCTTCACCCCCCATCCTCACTCACTTTCATGAGGCTGGGATAGGGGGTTGGGGTGCAGGCTCTGCTCTTGGGCCAAGGGGTTTGGAGTATAGGAGGGGCTCCAGGCTTAGCCTAGGGTGGGGAATTACAATCCAGGAGGGAGTTGAGGGTGCAAATTCTGGGAAGGAGTTTGGGTGCAGAGGGACTCACATCTGGGGCAGGAGGCTGGATGTAGGAGGAAGTTCAGGGATAGGACAGGGATTCAGGAAGCAGGCTGTGGCTGGGTACCATTTAACTGAGATGGCTTCTGGGTGGTGGAGCAGTGGAGTTAAGGCAAACTTATGCCTGTCCTGGCCCTGAATGACTCCTGAAAGCAGTTGGCATGTACAGCAATGGCTCCATGGCACCATGTGCTGCCCCTCATCTACGTGTACTGAGCCTGAGTCCACAGCTTCTACAGGCCATGGTTCCCCATTACTGATCACTGGGTGCTAAAGGAGTGGTGTCTTCAGGGAAGGACAGCATATGGAGACCCCCTCCCCTTTCTCAGGGGCTGCAAGGACATGCTAGCCACTTCCAGGAGAATCAACTACTAGGAGGTAATGATTCCAGCCACTACAGGTTAGGCATTTTAGAACTCACCACTCAAAGAATTAAATTTGAGTGTAAGAGAAATGAAAATTATGAAATGCATAGACCAGTCAAAACCCAAAATAACCTACTCTGCAAGCAGTACTAGTAGTAACAGCAACCTCCCACATATGTGTTAGGTTAGGAGATGAGAGTAAAGGACAAGGTGTGTGTTTGTGAGAATGTCACACACACAGTGTGTGAGAGTGACAGAGATTTGCATTGCTAAGCTCCCTCCATCCCCTTTTCTCTGTGTAGAGATAGGGTACAGGCATGACTTTAGTGTCCTGCAGAGCAAGCAGGAGGCTCCCAGGGGGGCAGTTCCCAGGCAAGAGCAGCATGACAGAGGGTGAAGGAGCAACTGAAGTGCCAGCACTTCATAGCTTCCTGGCCAAACCAGTCAGGATCACCTGTCAGTGGCTCTAAGATGTACCGGTAGATCCTGATCTACTGGTTGGTGACCATTGCTGTAGAGCACTTTTTTATTTGTTTTATTTGTTTTCTATTACTTATCTTTCCTAGCACCTTAGTCAATAATTGCACAGCACTTTAAATATGTCAAGCACTAAATATTATTTATGTAAGTGGGCCTGTATAAATTTGAAGAGTATTTCCTCCATATTGTATATACTGCACAAGAAGGCTCTTAAAACTGGCATATGTGGGAAAAGCCAAATGTATTTATTGGAGCCTGGTTGTACATTCTGAGTCCTGTATGGTTTCAGGAGAGGTAAGTGCTTTAGTAGTAATGAAGTGGAAGTGACACAGTTATTCAACATGGGTTTGAGTGTTGTGGGAACTTTACTTCAACATTAAAGTGCCTTACCTTTCAATAAAACTTTTCTCTCTTAGCTTTAGAATCACTGATTAACATTAAAAGCCCCAGGGAGAGTATATTGTCTACTTGAAGTGGAGGATAGAGCAGACTACCCGAACACCAAAACATAGAGAAAATGATTCTGCTTCTTATTCATCTGGCTCTTTATGGATAATCTGTGAAAGCTATACCCTGCCGCCTTCGCCATCTCTCTGAGGGTGATTCTGTAGAGCTCTTGTTGCTCCAGCTGCTCTTTCAGCTTCAACACATCTCAGCATGTCCCTCAAGCCCTTTTTGGCTTTTCTCCCTTTGACATTAGGTTTGTCCTTCATCTTTTTTTTTAACACACCAAATTGATCTTTTCCCCCCTTTAGCTATAGACTTGTCTTTTCCCTCCTCCTCCTTCTTAATCTCAGGCTTGGCCTTTCTCTTCCCTTCAATATTAGGCTCAGATTTTTTCCTTTGACTCTGAACTAGCCTGTCCTCCCTTGTCTTTGACCTTAGACATAATCTTTTTTTAAAAATTTCCTTCTCTTTTACTGTGTTTTACTTGACTGTATTTCTCTAGTCTATCATATTCTTTAGCTTAGGTTCTCCTGAGGGAGAAGTTTATAGTTAAGAGATTTTTGATCAGGCAAAACAGTCTTTTCTACATCAGCAGCTTTGTCAATAGTATGTCTATTACTCTCACTTAAGTGTTGGATATGGACCATGCAATCTTACTTTTTCTGACTTCAGTAGCAGCACTTTGCACACTATCCAGCGAGCTGGGATCATTTATTTTATCCAGAATAAGACCAAAGCCACCACTAGCACATTTCTTTTCCCCAAAGTTGTGTTTTGGAATTGCTCAGATTTTCTGCCTTGCATTTTTTTGAGGTTTTTCTGTTCTTGAAACTGATGGTAACTTTGGCATGATTTAACTTCCCATTGTTGTTCTGTTGAAGTTGCTCAGATTTCCTAATGCAACTCAGGTCTGTCACTGTTATTTTGGCCTGGAGTTGTCATCTACTTTATTTCCCATGTCACATATGAGGAAACTAACTTGCTACTCCTCAGAATTACTGATATGTCCTGATGCAATGCAAAAGTGCACATTCAATTTGAACTTGAATCTGTGGAACACACATTTTCTCTTAGCAAAGACAATCTTTTGTAAAAAGATATTAGGAAAACATCAGCTCAATTGACCTTGGAAACAAAAAAAAAAACTTTACAAAAATCACCACCCTCACCTCCTGCAGTTGAACCTGCACTTTTAAATTTGCATCCCTCTTCATGCTCCTATGTAGATAGCCGCTACCTTTTTGTTTCTATGAAATCTGGGCTTCATCACTTTAGCTAAAGCATGAGCAAAATCAGGCCTCGGGTCTGGATCCAGCCTGTGAAGCATTTCTCTCTGGACTGCCCAGATGATTAGCAGAGGGCGCTCCCCTACCTTGTTCTGTCCTGCAGCAGAACTGCTCCAAGGACTCTCCTGCTAGCTGTGCAGAGTGGTGAGGGGGGAGGGGAAAGAGGGGCATGCTGAAGTCAAGGTGCTCCCCTGCCCTTGTTGCCCATCTCTGCAGAGCTCTTTCAATTCGAAGCATGGATGGTAAGTGACCCAGGAGTGCCTATCTTAAGAGGCAAAGAACTGTTTCTAAGATTTCAGTGCTCGCTCACTCGCTCTCACACACACAAACACACATACTTCATCCCCTCATATTCTATATCTGCAGAGTAGAAGAGGGGGAGACAACAGAGCAGGACAGTTTTCTTGTCTTAAAGAGGCAGTGTGTGGCTTCTTTCAGATATTTGCACAGTGGGAGACAGCAGGCACACCCAGTCAGTGCCACACACACACATGGTCAGGCCCAGCCCAAGGAAGCATGGCTGAGCTGTGTGGCCATGTGGCTCCCAGCCAGGGCAGCAAGTGAGCGGCCAGGTGGGCGGGGCTGGGAGCTGGGCAGCTGGGGGCCCTGACTGCTTGGGATCCAAGGCAACCACCTCGCTCGCCTTGCCCAAAGGCTGGGCCGGCACATGGCCACTATCAAACACACACTGACACACACATTCTCTTATCTCTGTGCCACACAAATTCAATCTGTGTCACAAATTCTGTCTCTCCCATACAGATTGTCTCTCTTTCACACTCACACACACTTTCTATCTTCAGCCTCTCCCCCTTCTAACCATGTCCCCTTTAAGGGTATCTGGAGCCAACCTGTGGCCATGTACCAAAATTCATGCAGTGGCCCTCCAGTAAAACTTATTGCCCGCTTCTGCTTTAGCTGCTTTAATCTTGGTTGGAAGTCCATTTTCTCTTCAGAGCATCTTTTTATTGGGATTTATTTTACAGGGGTTTGGTTGCTTTTCTTTCTGTCTGGTCTGGGTTACAGCTTCTTCCACTTTCACAGCCTTCTTGCACCTTTAGATACTTCCTTTCCTTTTTCAGTTTTGCTCTGAAAGCACAGACCTGTTCTCGATGCTCAAGGGTGAGGCAAATCAATACACCCACTCTTGCTGCAGAGGAATGTTAGTTGCCCTTTCTTCCTTCTTGCTTCTTCCTAGTTTTTATACTCCATTTGATACCAGGATTCAGCCAATTCTGATAGCATGTCACATGGTGGTGCATGCAGGCATCAGAAGCACAGACAAGTAGGAGTAGGCATACTCCATGATTAAAGTAGATCCAAAATAAAGTGGAAGCTTATCAGGATTAAAGGCTATAATTTCACAGGCAGCTAGTAGTAGCCATAGATCTCCTTCCCCATTCTGTCTCCACTCTCCCTGCGGGGAAGGAGGAACCACTTTGGGAACATACCTGTTTGAGAGAAGTTGGGATAAGTCTTGTGTCATGTCATGTTGCTGTGGATTCTGGTTGGGACTCAGAAACTCCTTTTCCTGATAATAGCTGCAGCTGCTGCTATCACTTCAGATGACCCTGACTAGTGATCTCTTTTCTCTCTAGCAAAGAGAAGTGAGCTCTGCCAAGCCAGGGAGCTTGTAGGTCAATACAGAGCACTTTTAGAAAAGAAAAGTCTGAACTGCCCTGCATTCCATCTAAGTTTAACCTCTGGTTATAACAGATGTGTTATAGTAGTCACAATCTAGACATAATCCAGTCAGGAATACTTCTGATGCCTTCTGAACTTGTTTCTCTTATCACTTGTTGGTTTATATAAGTAGCAAATTATATCTGGTGTTTTATTTAAAGCCCCACTCTTTGACAAAGTAATTGTGAGAGAATTTCAGCTTCTATTTAACCATTTTCTAGCCATTCGGCTTTCAAAGAAAACCCAAAAATGTCTTAATGGCTCAGAAATGGAAGACAATTTTTATTTATTATTAAATCTCAATTTTAGTTTCATTTCATATTTTGGGTGTGACTTTTTTATGGTTAGAGTTGTTAATACTGGGCATAACTTGAAGGTGCTTTAGACAAAATATCTCATGTAATTTAAACAAAATACAGGACTATGTAGCACTTTAAAGACTAACAAGATGGTTTATTAGATGATGAGCTTTCGTGGGCCAGACCCACTTCCTCAGATCAAATAGTGGAAGAAAATAGTCACAACCATATATACCAAAGGATACAATTTAAAAAAAAAGTGAACACATATCCTTTTCATATGTGTTCACTTTTTTTTTTAATTGTATCCTTTGGTATATATGGTTGTGACTATTTTCTTCCACTTTTGGTCTGAGGAAGTGGGTCTGGCCCACGAAAGCTCATCATCTAATAAACCATCTTGTTAGTCTTTAGTGCTACATAGTCCTGTATTTTGTTTCAGCTACACCAGACTAACACGGCTACATTTCTATCGTGTAATTTATTAATTTTAATATTACAATCTGCTGTATCTATTTATTCTATTTTGGTGCATGTATCATTCTTGTATGTGAAGTTACAAATATGAACTGTGAATCTATTTATAGTTTTAAATGTGCTAATGAGAGCCCCTACTGGTCCCCGGGAAGCTGAATGACTGGGCGATCAACTGAATGACTTGTAAACAGCCTTGATTGTCTTGTAGGCTCAAGAGATGGTTGCTCTAGAACTGTGGTCACCAACCGGTATATCGTGAGCTACCAGTAGATCTCGGAGCCTATAAGAGTAGCTCTTGAGCCCTCTCTGAACTGCGTGCCTGCACAGTACATTTACATTAGATTTCCTCATTTGAGGAGCAGCTACTCACCGAGCAACAGCACAGGTGAGTGGCTGCGAGGAATGGTGGGAATTTTATTTTAAAGTAGCAGTATAAGGATTGGGGATAGCAAGTGATGGAGAGGAGGAGAATAGAGAGGGCGGGGCTTCAAGGAAGGGGCGGGACGGTAGGTCTTGGCTTGGTCTGTCATTTAAAAAGTGATCTTGGGTGTAAAAAGGTTGGAGACCACTGCTCTAGAAAGACACGTGACCATACTATCTGGTTCTGAAATCCATTTTGAACCTAGTATTTTTCCACTGAAGGGTGAGGGGATGTAAAAGAAAGGACTCCTGCATTGGGGGAGAGTCTATTTCAGCATTGGGAAGCAATTCTCTTTGATCTTTGGTTGGTCTGGGAAACTGCCTGGCATGCCCTAAAAGGATGCAAAGAACTTTAAAGAGAGCTAGAGACCCAAGTCAGAGGAAAAGAGTTTGCCTTTGACTTGAAGATTTTGCCTGAAATAAGAACAGCTGTTTCGGGTAAGGATTTGCATGTAACAAGATTCTTAGAACTAGTTATGTATTTTTTAAAATTATTTTAATTCAGTATCTTCCTTTGATCTGTCTGTTTTCACTTGTAACCACTTAAATACTACTGTTTGTACTGAATACAAATACTTTTGTTTACTATCAGGTCCAGTGTAAATAACTGTTACCTGGTGGGAGCAACCATTGTTAATATCTCTCTTTTGTTGATAAAGGGAGCTTACCCGATAAGCGTTCCCTGTATAAAACTTTTATACAGAGAAAGATGGATTTATTTGGGGGGAGGGGATAGTACCATTTGGGGATTCGTTTCCTCCAAGAGCAGAAGTGGTTCAATGTCTGCATTGCTCTTCAGGGGGATGGTAAGCCCAACTCTGTGCTTTGTCTGGGGGAGACCAGAGGATCTGGCCCACCAGGAGAGGGTGGTGGGAAGCCCCAGAGAGCAATAAGGTGGCATGATCAGCCATGATCAATACACTGGGGAACAGGCCTAAGGGGGTCTTCTGAAGCACCCCATTGCAATGACCCAATAATATGGGAGAGAAAGATCATCAAGAAAAATTATCTAGAAAATAGTAATGTTCAACACTTAGTAATGTAGTGCTTGTCATCTACTATTGTCAAAAAAACTTCACAAAGGTTGAACAAATATTACCATCTCCTTGTTACAGATAAGGAGACTTGTGCATAAAGTATTTAATTGACTTGTCAATTGATACATTGGATCAATAGCAGTGATTAGATTGGAAACCAAGTTGACTGACTCCTAATTCACTGTTCTCTCTCCTGCACAGCACTCCCTCTTAATTATCCGTTTATTGAGGTATTCAGTTATTCATGATTTAGATTCTCATTTTATCTTAAGAATTTCTACCATCTCCAATAAGAATCTTAGTTGATGTCTTAGTTTTCTTGGCAGAGAGAAGAGCACACCTCCGTTTACTTTATAGGTTTTGAAGCTTCAGGGGGTAGCCGAGTTAGTCTGTGCAGAAAAAAACAACAAATGGTCTGGTAGCACTTTATAGACTAACAAAACATGTAGATGGGATCATGAGCTTTCATGGGCACAGTCCACTTCTTCATATTGTCCAGACCCTTATTCCATGAATAGTCATTTTGAAGTCAGTGGACATACATGTGTAGTGCTACTTAACATGAATGAAGAACACTGGATTCTGATTTTTAATGTATGACTACAATGCAGTTAGACACAGGTAGCTGGCCTATGCCATCTGACTCAGACTTGTGGCGTTTAGGGTTGGTGTAATTGCAACATAGAAGTTTAGGCTCAGCATGAAGTACAAGCTCAGGAACCTTCCCACACCACAGAGTCCTAGAGCTTGGGCTCCAACTTGAGCTTAAATGTCTGCGCCTCATTTAAACAGACTCTTACTCTGAGCCCTGTAAGCGTAAATCATCTGGCTTGGGCCTGGCACTGGTTTTTAATGGCAGTGTTGACATACCCTTACATGGTATGCTTTCTAAAGAGTTTCCTGATATATTTTATAGTTGATTTTCTTTCTTTGCATGTGTATCATATTAAGAACTAAGATTTAAGATTCAAAAGCTGTTATTCATGAAACAAACACTTATCCTATTGTGGTATTTTTTAGTAAAAATTAATACCCGGAATCTAGTATCCTCTTGTCTGTGTTAGACTACCTTCTTGCAACCTATTTCCATTTGTTTTCTGCATAACAAGTTGAAATTCTGTGTTATATACTCAACAGTTTGAGAAGAAGCTTATTTGTTTTATTCTCTTGTAGTCTGATTATGGTCTCTATCTATGAAGGTGTTTTCTCAGGTTTTTTAATAAAAAGCACATTGTGAATAATTGCTTCAGATCATTTTTGCAATGTTAGAATAGCAAAGTTCAATAGATAGTTCATTTTAGTTTTGACCTTGTGAGAGCAGGCTATATATTGGCTTGTTAAGAATTAAAAACCAGAACTTACACTCCTTCATTTGACAAGATTTCATAAGTGGAATTTTTGTCGACGAATGAAGAAAGAGCAAAAAAGAATTTATTTCTAAGACTACGGAATGAGATGAATGATTTTGTTTGGTTCTGGACTGGTCTGATGGTATAACTAAGCATACGTCTAGACTACAAAGCTTCTGTTGACAAAAAGCGTCTAGACTACATTCAGTTCTGTCGACAAAGCAAGCTGCTTTGTCGACAAAACCCTGTAGTCTAGACACAACCCTACAGGCAATAACACCTTCTGTCGACAGAACTCTGTTGACAGAAGGCATTATGCCTCGTAAAATGAGGTTTACCAGCGTCGACAAAACTGCTGAGTTCTGTCGACGTTATGTCGACAGAACTCAGCGGTAGTGTAGACGCAGGTATAGTTTTGTCGACAAAACTCCACTTTTGTCGACAAAACTCTGTAGTCTAGACACACCTTAAGACTATGACTTAAAACCTCTGCATTGTGGCCACTTTGTGTAGTCCTATTGATATGTTCTAGCAATCTAGCTTTAAAACCAACTTAGCAAAATTGGACAGCTGGTGTATCACCTTGGAAACTCTGGCTCAGTGACTGTCTAAGGATTTATTCTAGTTGATCTAACTCTCTTGTATGGACTAATCTCCGTGAAACTCTACTAGCATTTTGCTTAGCTAGAATTCCCACTCAACGACACAGCAAACCATTGAAACCAAGAATTTGACAGCCAGCACAAGTATATGTCAAAGGTCAAAACTAGGTAGTCAGACTTCAAGGGTTTAGGGAGCATCAGGAGGTAGAGACTAAGTTGAAGCAGGAGTGTGATGAGGTTGGAATCAGGCAATAGCAGGGCAAGGACAGGGGTCAGACAAAGACAAAGGTCTGGCAAAACTGGAACAGGAGAAAACTGAGCAGCAGGTTGGAAGTCAACGGGGTCTGGTGCTCCACAAGGCTGCAGTTGGGTTGCTGGCTGCGTATGCCTATTGCTCACATTAATTTTCAGCTCTACTGGGACTGAAGAAATACCTGAGTGTGAGGTCATCTGATCCATGCTCTACTCAGTGTTAGGCTGTTGGTGCTTTCCTGAGGGCTGACTCACTGTTGGCTCTCATTGCTGACTCATTGCAGTAGCTGAGGAAGCAGCCCTAGTTTGGCTATGCATATGCCTCTCAACTGGAGCCAGTAAAAGGCTAGTAGCACACATGTGCAGGAGTTCATGAGCTATTATAGCAAAGGGGTAGTGGTGGAAAGATCATCTTGGGGGGTCACACCTCATCCCTGGGAATGGAAATCCTCCCCTGAATACGAGCAGACAGTCTACTTGGCCCTCTGTCATTTCCTATGTGAAAAAGGGGAATCAGAGCTGTAACAGACATTTGGTTTTCAAATGTCATCTCTTTCCTGCTTAACAGATTTATAATGATAGACTTAATGACACTATCAGATAGGAAAGATCATACAGTAACAGACATGTTGTCCTGTCATAATTGATGTGGGAATACAAGTCAAATCAGTTTGGTTTTTAAGAGCATCAAACTGGCACTGCCTTCTCTTAGTTTTTGTTCTTGGAACAGTTTTTACTCTCAAATTAGCTGTGAATACTTGGCTTTTTGTGTTTTTACCTTGCAATGTTGACAAGAAGTGATTCAAACTCACCGCATACATCTGATGGCCTTCCTAAATGGCATAGGTTATGTCCTTTTTCCATTTTCAGCTGTGAGACTTGCCACTTACTGTCTCTGCCTTTCTCAAATCTGAAATGTCTGTTGTGGTAGACAGTTAAAACAATCTGGAGGGATCTTTTGGACACCAGTTATGCTGACTTACATGCTGCTTATTTTGAGAGAGACACAAAAAGCTGCCCAAACACAGTTGAGGATCTAGACCACTCTTGTCTGAATGAGTGTGAACAACACATATAGCAAGCATGATGAATTGTAATTTAGAAAATTTAAAAAGGAAAGTATGAAATTAATGTAAAGATGTGGACATGACTAATCTAGACAAACTGAAAAGGAGTATAAAATACCAAATTCAGATGATTATAATGTTAAATATGAAGGACACTGAATTGACAGGAAACTTTTACAAATATTATAAGTGACTTAGAGAACAGTCTGAGAAAAATTTAAGAATACTAAACTTTGGATTTTCAATAAAACTCAGAAATGATCTGATTGCTGGCAATGAAGTCAATGAGAATGCTTTCCATTATTTATGTCTTCATTGTGAGTTGTTCTGGAATAGCTATTATTGATTAACTTCATGGCTACGTCTAGACTGGCCCCTATTCCGAAATAGCCATGCTAATTTCCAACTTTGGAATAGGGAAATCCGCGGGGGATTTAAATATCCCCCGCATGATTTAAATAAACATGTCCGCCGCATTTTTCCAGCTTGGGGAAAAGCCGGAAAAAAGCGTCTAGACTGGCGCGATCCTCCAGAATAAAGCCCTTTTCCGGAGGATCTCTTATTCCTACTTTCAAACATCTCTCAGTCTACGTCTACACTTCCACCCCAGTTCAAAGTAGGGATGCAAATGTAGGCATTCGAAATAGTCAATGAAGCAGGGATTTAAATATCCCACGCTTCATTAGCATGATCTCGCCGACGTGTTACTCCGATCAACAGCTGTTTCGAAAGTGAAAGTGCGTGCCGGGATGTGTTAGTTCGAACCAAACCCCTTCATTCGAACTAATGTTACTCCTCATTTTTTGGGCCTCTATTATGGTGCCTTTGAAAAGTGTGCATGCAGCTTGCAGGGATTTTACTTTTTACCTTTCAATTTTTGTTTAACTAACCTCCTCATTTTTGCATAGTTCCCCTTTCTGAAATTAAATACCATAGTGTTGGGCTGCTGAGGTGTTCTTCCCACCACAGGAATGTTAAATATTATTATATTATGGTCACTATTTCCAAGTGGTCCTGTTATAGTTACCTCTGGGACCAGATCCTGCATGCTACTCAGGATTAAATCTAGAATTGCCTCTGCCCTTGTGGGTTGCTGTATCAGCTGCTCTAAGAAGCACTCATTTAAGGTATCAAGAAATTTTGTCTCTGCATCCCGACCTGAGGTGACACGTACCCAGTCAATATGGGGATAATTGAAATCCCCCACTATTATTGAGTTCTTTATTTTGATAGCCTCTCTAATCTCCCATAGCATTTCATAGTCACTATTACTGTCCTGGTCAGGTGGTCAATAATAGATTCCCTACTGTTATATTCTTATTAGAGCAGCGAATTACTATCCATAGCAATTCTATGGAACATGTTGATTCATTTAAGATTTTTACTTCATTTAATTCTAAATTTTCTTTCACATATAGTGCCACTCCCCCACCCGCACAACCTGTACTGTCCTTCCAATATATTTTGTATCCCGGAATGATTGTGTCCCATTGAGTATCCTCACTCCACCAGCTTTCTCTGATGCCTATTATATCAGTATCCTCCTTTAACACGAGGCACTGTAGTTCACCCATCTTATTTTTTAGACTTCTAGCATTTTTGTACAAGCACTTTAAAAACGTGTCACTGTTTATTTGTCTGCCCTTTTCTGATATGTCAGATTCTTTTTTATGTGAGTGTTTTTTATCTGACCTGGCCCATACTTTATCCTCTTCCATCCTCTCCTCCTGACTAAAACCTAGAGAATCTCTATCAATAGACTGTCCTCTAAGAGACGTCTCTGTCCAATCTATGTGCTCCTCTGCACCAATAGGCTTTCCTCCATCTCTTAATTTAAAAACTGCTCTGAAACCTTTTTAAACATTAAGTACCAGTTCCTTACAAAGCTAAACCCCTCCTCCCTACACCATCATCTCATCCACGCATTGGGACTCTGAAGCTCTGCCTGCCAACCTGGCCCTGCTTGTGGAACTGGAAGCATTTCTGAGAATGCCACCATAGAGGTCCTGGATTTCGGTCTCTTTTCTAGCAGCTTTAATTTGGCCTCCAGGACATCTCTGCTACCCTTCCCTATGTCATTGGTACCTACATGTACCATGGCCACTGGCTCCTCCCCAGCACTACACATAAGTCTATCTAGATGTTTTCTGACAGTGGCTGATGCCAATACTACCAATAGGTAATTAAGTGATCCATGCCCTATCGCTCATTCCCAGCTTCTGGAAAAACTATAACCAGCCACTGGAATAACTTACCAAAGGATGTAGTTCTCCATCAGTGACAATTTTTAAAATGTATTTATCCTTACAACTCATCTGGGTGGTAGGGAATTGATATTATCTCAAATTTATTGAGGAACAAGAAACTAACACTTAGATTTCTCAATGTATTTAGACATTACTTTGCTCAGCATTGCCAAGGCATAAGAAGATGCCTAAGTTCAACTTTCTAAAGTGATTTAGGCACTTACAAGCCTAAGCCTTGCTGAAAAAACCCTAATTTTTAAAGGTTTTAGGTGCCTGCAGTTGCACATAGGGACCTAGGAAGATTTTTCAAAAGCATGTAGTCATTTAATGCCTATTGATTTATCAGTTTATCTAACCCTTACAAAGCACTGCATAACTTTATAGTCAATCATAATACACTCGTGCTTAAAATTAAGCATGTTTCTAATTGCTTTGCTGGACTGCAGCCACGGTGCTTTGGATTTTGCAGGCTCAAATTCTTGTTTTCTAATCCAAGGATATCTTATTCTACCTTATATATATATTTTCTTATTTAATTCATATTGAGGTAGTTGGCATACAACTACCCTGGTTAAACTTCAGATTAAGTATAAATCCACCAAGTTAAAAATAACACATATTATATTCCTGTTATATGGTAGCTGAAATCTCCAACTGCTGAAATAGTAGGTTATTAAATAATGTCAAATGAAAAGCAATGTGTTTTAGCAATTAAAAGGCTGTTCTACTGCCATTCATTTAATAAAGTTACTGAAAGAGAATTTATAGAAGATACATGAAGACTTCAAATGAAACACACTAGTAAATGGCACAGAATTGAAAGGAACATTTGGTCATTGTCATATTTGTTTTTCTTTATAGTTCTGCCGTGAAAGAGCTATAGATTTGGTCTACTATTTTATCTCAAATAACTTATTATATAGTTTTATACGCTCCATTCTACAAACCCATTTCATGTACTGATGCCACTAACCAGCTGGTTATTTGCAACTAGGACTGAGCATAAATAAATGAATACAATGTATTTTATAGTTTGTTTAATTCTGAATTGTTTGAATTTGGGGGGGGGGGGAGAGAAGAATAGCAATCAGGATAATTTTTCTAAAAAAAAAAATCGAATCAGAACAAATTTTATGCTTGCAAAATTTAAATATGGTTCTCATTAGCTCACAAAAAACTGGAATTTATCAAGAATAGTATTAAGTTATTCCCTTTCTATAATGTGGAAAGTATAGCTGTTACCTTAAAATGTCAAAGTCACATTGATTCTGTAGAGCCTTAGCTGTCAGGAATGAGTTGGCATTGAAACAGTTAATGCTGCATTTCCTTATTTTTGCGTTGTGTTACAAACTATATGGTATCCAGATGCATCTGTTTTCTTCCAAAGAGTTATCTTGGAATACAAAGTAACTGCTTATGTTATTATATTATGGTCACTATTTCCCAGTGGTCCTGTTATAGTTGCCTCTTGGACCAGATCCTCCACTTCACTCAGGACTAAATTGAGAATTGCCTCTCCCCTTGTGGGTTCCTGTACCAGCTGCTCCAAGAAGCAGTCATTTAAGGTATCAAGAAATTTTGTTTCTGCATTTTGTCCAGAGGTGACACAAACCCAGTCAACATGGGGATAATTGAAATCCCCTACTATTATTGAGTTTTTTATTTTGATAGCCTGTCTAATCACCCTTAGTATTTCATAGTCACTATTACTGTTCTGGTCAGGTGGTCGATAATATGTTATATTCTTATCCTCATCATTGATCCTCATCGCAGCCGGGACCCCAAGGGAAGGGGCAACATGTGACCGGAGGATGTCTGAGGCTGGCTGGGGCAGTTTTCCTATTATTCCATTTTCTCCAAGCATGGCCAGAGGAATTATTGCTGTGTGAAGTGCCTTCTTTTGCTTTTACCTTGTGGTGTCTGTCAGCAGCCTCCGAGAACCCAGGCTGCCCACCTCAGAATTAGAGGACAGGATCACTCGAAAACCAAAAGAATATCTGGGGAGCAAGATTGTCTTTCAGGAGGAATTGGTATTTGAAGTGGAGATACCATTGAACGTTCCTGTAGTACCCAGAGTTTTTCTATGTCAGTTTTCTGGTTCAAAGATGGCATTGGGATTGCACCTAGCAACAGAACTGATATTGGACAAAACCAGTTGAAGATAATTAATGTGTCTTCTGGGCTGTACAGTTGTAAGCCCCGGCATTCCAGTGAAGTTCTAGGTAGCTTTACAGTTAGAGTAACAGAATCTCCATCATCCAGTGATGATGAAGATGATGATGATGAGTCTGAAGACACAAGTGCTCCTTATTGGGCTTGTTTAGAAAGGATGGAGAAGAAGCTGCTAGCTGTACCAGCTGCAAATACCATTTGCTTCTGTTGCCCTGCAGCAGGCAACCGCACCCCATCCATATACTGGCTGAAAAATGGCAAAGAATTCAAGGGAGAGCATCAAATTGGGGGCATCAAACTACAGCATCAACAGTGGAGCCTCGTGATGAAGGGTATGGTTCCGTTAGACAGCAAATTACACAGGTGTTGTAGAGAAGAACAACTGTACTAAATCAAGTATCAGAGGGGTAGCTGTGTTAGTCTGAGTCTGCAAAAGCAGTGAGGAGTCCCGTGGCACCTTATAAACGAACCGAAGTATTGGAGCATAAGCTTTCGTGGGCAAAGACCCACTTAGTCAGATGCATGTCTGGAGATGACTCCTCGCCGCTTTTGCAGATTCAGACTAATACTTGACACCATGCAAGGCACTGCTTTTAGCCATCTGAAGTGGAAATCTATCAACCTCATGAAGAATCTTGCACAAGTACAAACAGATATAATCTTTCTATCCAAATGCAAACGGATGAACACCATACCAAATGGACTGAAGGTGAAAAATCCATTGTTATCTACATACTGCACAGACTACAGTGAGAGATTATGCCATACATTATCTAAAACACTGAGGAACCACCTGATCAGCATCCTGTACAGCAAACAGGAAAACATCAAAAAAGAGCTCTCCAATCTGGAGTCTCTCATAAAAAACCAACATTTCCCACAAATGGACTTTACTAAAATAAGACAGGAGATCTACATTACACACTTCACTTCTCTACAGATGAAAAAGGACTGTAAGCTGTCTAAAATCCTACCTGCCACATGGGGCCACAACAGTGGTACCCCTAACTCACCCAGCAATATCGTCAATCTTTCCAACTATACACTCAGCCCGGCAAAAGAGTCTGTTCTATCTCGGGGACTCTCTTTTTGCCCCACCACCTTCACTAACATGATAAAGTTCTGCGGTGATCTGGAAGCCTACTTTTGCCGTCTCCATCTCAATGAATACTTCCAACACAACACTGAACAGTGCACTGACACACAGATACCTTCCCACCAACAGCACAAGAAGAAAAACTTCACATGGACTCCTCCTGAGTGTCGAATTGACAGTCTGGACCTCTACATAGAATGCTTCTGCCGACATGCACAGGCAGAAATTGTGGAAAACACTTGTCTTGTAACCTCAGTCATGCAGAACCCAATGCCATCCACAGCCTCCGGAACAACTCTGACATTATAATCAAAGAGGCTGACAAAGGAGGTGCTGTTGTCATCATGAACAGGCCTGACTACCTAAAGGAGGCTGCCAGACAACTCTCCAATACCAAATTCTACAGGCCTCTTTCCTCAGATCCCACTAAGGAATACACTAAGAAACTGCACCATCTGCTCAGGACAATCCCTACACAATCAACACACCCTTAGAGCCCTGACCAGGGTTGTTCTATCTATTACCCAAGATCCGCAAACCTGGAAATCCCGAACGCCCCATCATCTCAGGCATTGGCACTCTCATTGAAGGACTGTCTGGATATGTGGACTCTCTACTCAGACCCTATGCCACCAGCACTCCCAGTTATCTCCATGACACTGCTGATTTCCTGATAAATCTACAATGCATTGGTGATCTTCCAGAAAACACCATCCGAGCCACCATGGATGTAGAGGCTCTCTACACAAACATCCCACATGCAGATGGAATACAAGCTGTCAGGAAAAGTATCCTTGATGATGCCACAGCACAACTAGTGGCTGAACTCTGCGAATTTATCCTCACACACAACTATTTCAGATTTGGTGACAATATATACCTCCAGACCAGTGGCACTGCTATGGGCACCCGCATGGCCCCACAATACGCCAACATTTTTATGGCTCTCATCCACTTACGCCCCATTTCTACCTACACTACATCGATGACATCTTCATCATCTGGACCCATGGGAAGGAGACTCTGGAAGAATTTCACCATGATTTCAACAGCTTCCACCCCACCATCAACCTTATGCATCTGACGAAGTGGGTCTTTGCCCACGAAAGCTTGTGCTCCAACACTTCAGTTAGTGTGTAAGGTGCCACAGGACTCCTCGCCGCTTGTACTGAATCAGACATTGGTCCATCTAGTCCAGAATCGTGTCTCCAACAGTGACCAGTACTAGAATATGATGGGAAGTATGCAGAACAGGGCAATTATCAAAAGATCCATTCCTTCTTGTACAATCTCAGCTTCTGTCAGTCAGAAATTTAGGGGCAACCAGGTCATAGGCTTGTGTCTCTGACCAACATGGATGATAACCATTGATGGACCTACTCTCCAAGAACTTATCTAGCTCTGTTTTAACCCAGTTATACTTTTGGTCTTCACAATATTCCCTGGCAATGAGTCCCATAGATTAACTGTGTGCTGTGTGAAGAAAAAACTTACTTATTTTTTGTTTTGAACTTGCTGCCTATTTATTTCATTGGCTAATTCCTGTTTTATATATTGTAGGAAAATATATATAATAATTATCAATTCACCTTTTCTACACCTTTCATGATTTCATAGACATCAAACAGCCCTAAACTTTTTTTTAAATTTAGTCTCTTCTTACATGGAAGACATTTCATACCGTAGATCACCTTTTGTTTCCCTTCATCTTTGTAAGTGATAATCACTAGTTACATCAAAATAGGAATGAATCTAACATGAAGGAACAGGGAACATCTGTATAGCATATAACAATGGTATTTATCTTTAATGTACATATGTGTAACTGTTCTGCTAGGTAGCGCTGGCAGCAGCCAGGGCCAGGTTCAATATCTAGGGGGTTCCTTTTTATCCATCTGACAGAGAATCGGCTTGAGCCCCCACGCAGTAGCCTGGGAAATTCATATATCCCTGGGTGCCTCTGAGCATAGAAAAGAAACTTTTAATGAAAGAGAGAGAAGTCACATGGCATTAGCTTGGGAAAATATCACAACCAGAGTTCATAACCGACCCATGAGTAAGCATCCCAGGTCAAATGGATTGATCAATTTCCTTTGCCTCTCAGGCTCATTTGTCCACCAATGTAAGGGTCCTATTCACATACCCAAACCTTCTCCGTACCCCATTTCAAATGCCCCACTTACAGCTCTGTCCAGTCAGTGCAGACCCAGACACATCACTCTGATGACTTCCCTCATTGAGCCTGAGGCAAGGGCACCTTTGTATTGCTCCTGTGGTCCACTTGCTCCTGCCAGCCACTCTGCTGGCCGCCTGCTGCTGGTCCTACCAACTGCTCGCCGGTTGATCCTGACAGCCGCCCTGCTGGCCAGCTGCTTCTCCTGCTGGCCTCCCACCAGTTATTCCCCACATCTGCCTGCCGCTTCTCCTACCAGCCACTCCCACCAACCACCCGCTGTCTACCTGCTTCTGCCAGCCTCCCCACTGACCACTGCGCCTACCGGCTGCCCGCTGGTCACAATGGGTCTGACTCCAGGCCAAACTAGTGATTTCAGGTCTTAGCCACCACCACCTACGGTGGTGAAAAGATTCCAGCTTCTACTGGAATAACAAAGAGACTCCTTAGGGAGTCTGCTTTAGGTCTATCCTTAGAATAGCGGGAGAAGGAGAGTGGGAAAGGAGATAGGTTGAACCAGTATTACAGCTCCTGACTGGTGGGCATGTTGCTGGCTGGCTCAAGCCACTTTCCCCCAATTCTGTCCACTCCAGACTGGAAGGAGTAGGCTTGTTTATCTGAGATCCTTTACAAAGATGGTTTCTCTCCTGCAAACACTGATGTCATATTTTGCAGTTCGTACATTTAGAGGTAGCATGGTTTATGACCCCACAACAGCCAAATTAGTTATAATACACCACATTCCATTCGAGCAATGGCCATCCATCAGGCCTGGCTGAATTGGATTTACATAACCACACACCGGATTCCTTCCCCATTCCAGCATGAGCTGTATTTACATATCAATAATTAGTTATCTTTGCAGGGCTAAACAATTGAGTGAGCATAACCACACTGCTCTCCCCTTTCAGCTTGCTGCTGTCCTTCAGACCCTGCTTACATATGTATGCAAACAACTACTGAGATGAAAGATATTCATGCAGCACATTTGAGGGCTTTTTCCCCAGAAACTGTTCCTTTCCAGTAATTATCTGATGTCATCACTTACACACCTAAGACACAACTTATCTGATGAACAAAATTGATGTTGCCTTTCCTTTGAGAGGACTGACATATGATTTATATATAAGCTTTCTGGCCTATGCACATCCCTATTGTAGAAAAGGTTCTTGGTCCCAAAGACAGATTAGGTCACCTGTCACTGTCTACTCTTTTGAGAACTATGTAGCTATTAACATTGGTTGTAAATCAGCAACAATTAAAAAACTACCAGTGTAATGGTGATTTCATAAAGCAGGAAATCTGAAAGAAGCTTCAACTTTTCTTTAGAATATTTCACCTTTAATGAAGGGGCAGAAAGGACCCAGAGTATTATGAGGGATCCATAAACATTTAGGCTACATCTACACTGGCCCCTTCTCCGGAAGAGGCATGCTAATTTCAAACTTTGGAATAGGGAAATCCGCGGGGGATTTAAATATCCCCCGCGGGATTTAAATAAACATGTCCGCCGCTTTTTTTCCGGCTTGGGGAAAAGCCGGAAAAAAAGCGTCTAGACTGGCGCGATCCTCCGGAATAAAGCCCTTTTCCGGAGGATCTCTTATTCCTACATTCCTGAATTCTGCTGAGAGTCCCATGGCCACTGTGGCTGCACCGACATTGCCACAGCTCTGGGGTGCTGCAGCTACTGCAGCTCTGAAGCCACAAGGTCTCCACTACTCTGGGATACTGGGCTCTGATACCTCAGGGCTGCTGTGGCTTCCTGGTTCCAGGGCCGTCCTTCAGAGCTGCCATACTCTGCTACCCTGGGGCTGCCACGGCTCCACTGCCTCAAGACCACCAGAACTGCTTTGGCTCTACTGTCCAAGGGCTGCTGCTTATGCCAACCCCACGGCTACCCAGCTCTCTGGTCCAGGGGCTCTCTGGTACAGCAATATCTGTGGTCGTATGGGACCACAGAAGTTGCTGGACCAGAGTGCCCTGGACAAGAAAGGTTCAACTTGTAGTGAAACAGGCCCACAAATTATTTTAGTACCTTAGTATATTGAAATCATTTTTAAAACACATACAGGCAGTCCCCGGGTTGCATGGATCCGACTTACATCGGATTCCTACTTACAAACGGGGTGAGGCAACCCCGCACTAGCTGCTACCCCCGAGAAGACCAGGGAGACGCAAAGCTAGAGCCCCGCCCAGCAGACCAGGGAGACACGGAGCAGCTTTTCTCAGCAGACACCTCAGCTTGAGAATAAAGGACTGAGGGAAGTGAGGTGTGGGAGAATAAAACTGAGCTCTGGAGAAATGTTTGGCTAGAGTTTCCCCTACAATTTGTACCAGTTCCGACTTACATACAAATTCAACTTAAGAACAAACCTACAGTCCCTATCTTGTACGTAACCCGGGGACTGCCTGTATTCCTATTGACTTTGCTGTTCACCTTTAAGCTATACAAATGCAAAATAAAGGGCTGGTTGCCTATCAATAGTGCATGTTTAAGAATCTAAAGCTAGCAAAATATAGCTTTTATTTTAATGAAAAATGTAACAAAAAGATAGAAAACTCTGTAATTTGTTTCAGATACAGCTATAGTTAGATGTAACTATTAACAAAAGCAGGACTTCCAATCACTTTTTCAGTAAAGGAAGGATAAAAAATAGCAATATGAAATATATACATTTTATGGTATCTTTAAGTAATCTACTCTTTCCACTTATATACTAAGTTTATTCAACTCTAAGTGCACATTGGAAGTTTCTCAGACAGGTTTTGAGAATGTTAGCAAATCCCCTAAGTCAGAAATTATGATCACCATTTATTTGCCAGAAATGGACGCCCATTTGCCTCTCTCACATTTTTATTTCAGTAGTTCCTGCTGCCAGCTATAACTCATATTCTCAGTTTCTGTGTCTCATACATTATCTAAAAGAATGATGAAATTATGAAGAAACGGCTATTCATTCACCCAAACTCTTGTCAAGAATTGTTCTTTCAATTAAAAAAAGGTTGAAAAGCAAGCAGGGGGTTTGTGCACTATGCCCTCTTCTAGGAAAACAAAGGGCTCACACTTTTAACTATATCACAGACAAATAACACTTTAACTTTAACTATAAAACCAACCACCGTCATACTTCTAAAATAGTTTTTTAAATGTTATGTATTTCAAATATTCAATTCTAGCTTTCTATTTTAAAAATACAAATAAGTATTTTCATTGGGATGGACATATGTAGCAATACAATGAAATGTAAGACCGAGGCCACATTCATAAGATCACTAATGCAGGACATAATTGGGCAATCAAAATTATCTTTATTTCTCTTTAATTTCAAGTCTATTATTTTGTAGGAAGAAAGCTTGATAGAAATTCAGTGTCTAGATCATTTCCAAATGCTAAATTTCTACTTGTATAGATAATTTGATAAATATGAAGATAGAAATGAGAGGAGAGAAAAACTTATTAAACTATATTGCATTTTCAAACTTTTTGTGTTATATCTTCCTAGTTCTGAGTAAGAAAAAATATCTTTTGGAATCTTTTTGATAGACCTTTTGACATATTTCTGTACAGTGGTTTTATTATGCTTCAGAATGTACAAAAGGGAAAGTGAGTGATTGCTCCTGCCTTGGGCAGGGGGCTGGACTTGATGACCTCCTAAGGTCTCTTCCAGTTCTATAATTCTATGATTCTATGATAATTGTTTTCCCTCTTGGATTAACCCCATTTCAACCAGTAAAACCTTCCTGGGGACATCTGGTATCTGTCTTTGAGTGACTTGACTTGTCTGGGATTTTCTAGTGTTCAGTAAGCTTACTCCTCTCAAAATCTAAACTTGACCATTAGTGATGGGAATTTGAGCTTTTCATGATTGAACAGTTTCAGCAGCTACTCAAGTGCCTTTAGCCTGCATGCCAGAGAGGTCATGACATAGTCTTTAAAATAGTGTGACAACGTGCTGTGATTGCAAGATAGTGTGACAGGAATAATGCACCTTTTTTGTTCAGAAAGAGTCCAGTCCATAAATATCACTAGAGGCAAGGATTAGAATACAAATTGTTTGATTTGCTGGTATTTGAATAATCCTGGCTGCAAAGCCTAAGCAAATACCACACTCAAAGCAACACCACATTCTAATATGTACTTTGTGGTCATATTGTTCTTCAAAACAAAACATACTTAAAGTATGGTTTAAGAGAACTCCCGAATTCTATTCCTGGCTTGTGATGTGGCTTTGAAAAAGTTAATTACCTTCTTCTGTTCCTAATTTTAGGTAAAGTAGCATAATAATTATGTGTATTAGTTCAGACCTGTTTGGACAATTCAGATATAGTACTCTTAAAGAAAACATGATGTTGCCAAAAACCAATGCTTTCAATACAGCACCCCGAGAATGCAAATGCTTCTGTTGCTAAAACACACTTCAGCCTGGAGCCGAAGAATTCAGTATAATGAGTATAAAAGAATAAGAATATATAAAAAACAAGATTAGTGCAGAATGCATTAAAAAACTTACAATTTTTACTTTCAGAATTGATCCTCTTACATGGATGATAGTTGACCAAGTGTTCATGTGCTTCAGCTATTACAGTTCAAAAGTAGGAAAATTAACATGACCACTTCAAGTACTAATGAAATCTAAAGGTAATAGTGTGCAGAAAACAGGATGTAAATTTGAATTATGGTATGACAGCTAAAAACTCCCAGTGGTATTTTAGTATGCCCACACAGGTACTTCTGTACTTACAGGCTTATTGACGCTCCAGGGGTCAATTTTCTGGCCTTCAATTTAGTGGGCTTAGTATAGACCCATACATTGAATGCTGAGGGCACCTCCAGCTGGCATCTGTACCCCTACTACTCACAGTTGTGGAGAATAAGGGAAGCAAATGGGAGCATTTGCTTCCATCAGCTTCCTGCTGTGTGGCCAGCACAGAAATACGATTTAAGATACATCGACTCCTGCTGCCTAATTAATGTGGTTGGAGTTGTGTATTTTAATTCAACCTCCTACTGTAGTGTAGACTAGGCCATAGAGATATTGTACCACTCAGAAGGAAAGTAGCAATTCCATCTTCGGACAGATTATGTCTAAAAATACAGTTGTTGTTTTGGTTTTTTGTTTTTCATCTAGGCATATTACTATTAGACAAATGATTTTTGGCAAACTGGAGGGAATGCAGGCAAGAGTGACAAATATTATTCAGGAGCTGGCAAATGACATATGATGAGTATGCCTCCTTCTTTTAATAACTTCTGTTTCCATGAAAGGTAAAGGCCATGCTTGGGATTTTCAAAGATCTAAAATTTCTAGGTAACTTGTAGTGGGGACTGGGTACCTAACTGGAGGAGGATCCTTAATTAGAGTTTTGGCTAGGATATTCCGCCATCAATGGGAGCAGAATAGTCCCAATACAGGGAGTCATAGTATTCATGACTATGTTAAACTGTGCTATTTATATACTGCTTTTAGTTTGGGATGTCCTCATAGGCAACTCAGTAAAGGATTGTATATTGGGAAGGTTCGCTTCCTAAACTCTGTGGTGCATAGACTACCTAAGTTGAAACATCCTTTACAATGGTTTGCCTTTCTTCCCCGTCTTCTCCACAGAAACTCAGAGCTACATGAGGAAACAGTGCCTCCATGTCATTCTGTCTCTCTTTTTTGAGTGTGCGTAGGGGAGAGGAAGAAAAATTAAGGATCTTTTTGTTTACCTTTAAAATCTGGCCCTCGTGACACCAAAGTATATCAAAAAGTATAAAACAAAGAAAATAGGAAGGGGGTGGTATAAAATGAAATTTCATATTTAAAAAAAATCTTTTTAATAAGATGAAGGAGACAAATCCCTGCCCATTTCCTCTCCCCAGAAAAGAACCAGATCATGGGGAAAAGTCTGTGTTTATTATTCACAGTAAGTACACAGTAAGAAACCATGGTGTTTCTGTGATTTTTAAGTTGTTA
Organism: Pelodiscus sinensis; assembly: GCF_052426305.1. NCBI lineage: Eukaryota > Metazoa > Chordata > Testudines > Trionychidae > Pelodiscus > Pelodiscus sinensis. Next base: position 224,287,960 of record NC_143052.1, read on the forward strand.
GTAATAGAGCTCAGCCTGCAAAAATGATCTGTTTGACAGCATCTATCATTTGACCACACACATAAAACTGTAAAATGTCATCTTGTGCTTGGTTAATTATATTTTACTGCATCAGTGAGCTTTCAGAACTTTAGCTCAATTTATCAGCTTTGCTCCAGCAGCAAAGCATGTCAGACAACAGTAAAAAACAAAAAGGAAAAAAAAAAACCAATATATGAGAATGTGTCATTTCTTTCCTTTATTTGATTGAAGTTTTCCAAACTGTGTAAGCCAACAGCATAACCACAATGCACCCATCAGTATGACACACACTTCAGTTCATCAAGTGTTTTGTTTTTTGTTGTTCTTTTGTTTGCTTTTTTGTTTTTTGGTGAGCTTGTTGTTGGTATTCACCAATGCTTAAAAACATTAGATAACACATTGTGAAATATTTTCAATCAAGCCTTAAGAGAACACATACATTTAACAGTAAGTATATAAGACTTAAATTATACACATTAGCTACGTCTACACTGGCATGATTTTCTGGAAATGCTTTTAATGGAAAAGTTTTCAGTTAAAAGCATTTTCGGAAAAGCGTCCATGGCCAATCTAGACGCGCTTTTTAACAAAAAAGCCCCGATCGACATTTTTGTGATCGGGGCTTTTTTGCAGAAAACTTATCTCTGCTGTCCACACTGGCCCTTTTGCGCAAAAGTTTTTTGGAAAAAGACTTTTTCCCGAACGTGAGCAGCATAGTATTTCTGCAAAAGCACTGACAATCTTACATGAGATCGTCAGTGCTTTTGCGGAAATTCAAGCGGCCAGGGTAGACAGCTGGCAAGTTTTTCTGGAAAAGTGGATGCTTTTCCAGAAAAAGTGGCCAGCCTAGACACAGCCATTGTTATTATTTGTATTCTGATATTAGGGTCCCATTGGGCTTCAATCCTGCTCTCACTGAAATCAGTGGTAAAACTCTCACTGAATTAAGTAGTGCAAGATCAGTTCCTTAATGTGAAGATGGACTTTCTCCTAATACGGATATACATATATAATCCTTGTTTTGCTTCATCCTTCCTCACAGTGAAAGGATGCACACAGACTGAATGCCTTAGGCATGCAGGCATACCACCAATACCATTTGCCTCACAAATCCAGATTAAGATTTACCCATGATTGTCAGATCTGAGCAAATGTTCAGTGCTAATTACATGGGCAAAGAACTTCATCAATTGGCTCACTTGAAATTATATGGAATAGATTTTGAATTATCTTTCAGAGCTAAAATTGTCAAGCAGATTTCTTTCCCCCTGTTTTCTGACATAAGTCCATTGGTTAGAAAAACAGCATCAGGTTTTAAAATGCTGTTCTACCACCTTCTATCATGACCTTCACAATGTCCCTGAAACAGATAAGCAGATTTGTTCCTCTCCTCCTCCCCCTTCAGTATTAACTTCCATTCCTCTATCAACCTTTTTGTCATTTTCAAAACATTACTCTGTGGTATCTTCCTTAAAGCAGAGTCATATCTCACTGCACAAGGTTATCAGTTTATTTCCACCATTTCTACAGTGAGTCTTTACTAAAATATCACTGATAGTTCTGGGCAAAAACAATATTATATAAAGGGTGCATAGTTGTTTTGCACTCTCCCTGAAATAGACAGCATACATAACTCTTTGCTGTTTTCAAGAGAGTTATGTTTCTCTAAACTTCCCCAGTGCAAACACTACTATTTATCAGGGAACTTTGAATGCCCCTGTGTAGAATGATTAGAGTTCATATTATTTAGAACATTCCATCTGTTTTCACAGAACAACAAAAACTGCATGTGAACTCCATTCTTTTAATAGATGATGCAATGAATCCTTCATGGACTTGTCTGACCATATATCACATTGTACACACAGCAATATTCACTGCCCTCGCCTAGTGAAACCAACGACGTTTAATGTTTCCAAGTGGTATGAGGCTCTGATTCAGGGGTGGGCAAAAGGGACTCTGCCAGCAGATCCGTCCCACCAAGTGAGTGGATCTGTCCCGTGGAGGCCCTGCTGCTCCCCCACCCCCAGGCCAAATAAGGCCTGGGGGTGGGGGAACACACAAAGCCTTCTCCATTCTGCCTCCGCCCTGCGCCATTGACAGCCGCGCAGGCAGGGGCGGCGATTGCATTACCCCACCTAGGGCGCCAGCTGCTGCAGCCGGCCTCGAGCTGCTTCTGCTTCCAAGGCACCTCTTAGGGCACATCTACACTAAAGGGGAAGGTCAACTTAAGATACACAACTCCAGCTATGTTAATTAATTATGTTAAATCACTGTCCACACAGCAGGAGGTCGATTGAAGCAAACACTCCAGGAGGCTTCCCTTACTCCTTGTGAGGAGCAGGAGTACTGGAGCCAACAGGGGCACCCTCTCAGTTCGAATTAGTGGGTTTTCACTAGACCCCTTAATTCAAATCCTAGAAGATCAACCACAGCAGCATTGATCTTCCACATAGTGTAGATATGGCCTGTGTCTTGTCTTTTCTTTCCCATAGTCCCTTAATTTCTTACTAACCATTCTCATTCTTCTCCATATCTGTCTTCTGGCCCCACTGTGGTTTATCTAATCCTTCAGTCTTTCTCCCACCTTCCACCCAGAACTGTCTCATTCAATCTCACTTTCCTCTTCTCTTTTATTATTCTGCTTCACTCCATTTTTCCTTCCATTTGTCTACGTTTTTATCAGGGTCCCAGGACTATGTTAAATGAGCTCCTCCCAGAATTATATAGAACACAAAAGCTATATGTACCTCTCTCTCTTGGCCCCTATGCAGTTGGCAGGCATTGGACTTTATTTTTGATGTTTTTGTTGTTGTTGTTGTTGTTTTTAATTACAAACGAGCGTGCGCGTGCACACACACGGGGTTACTATGTAAGGGATAAACGTCATAATTTTGTGATACAGAGAGGGACTAGCAAGAAAGATTGATATCTTTGCCCTAGCTTCAGTCATCTGATATGGTCCAGGACTGATAAAGTTTAGACCCTGTCACATGGCAGTGGTCACTGATTTGAGCATCTTTTTAAAATATACTCAAACAATACTAATAAACCATGATATAATCTAACAATATAGAAACTAATATAGTCATATATATAAAACACAGATATTTAGGACAGAGTCAGGGAAGGAAACCGCAACCCTTTGATAGACAGGAATATTATTCTCCGTCTTACTGGACATCTGTCAATAATTCCTATCTGTGTACCTTAGTGGCTATCTAGCTGATCACATACCTGTTTCCTTTTTCTCAAAAGAGTTCATTCTGTAGTACTCTCTGTTGAGACTGAGGTAGATCTACCATCTAAAGCCTATGTGTGATGCCTCTTATGTTTTACACTCGCAATGACTTGTGGGGCACATTATTAGCAATATTCTGAATTGCTTTGAGAACAGGGAACCAATATCCTTTTTGTTTTTGTTTATACAGCTGCAGTTCCTCTGGTAGGAGTGTCCCCAGAAAGGATGGTATATCTGTCATGTGCACATTGCCAACAACTTTTTTTTTGGCATATAACATTCTCTTCCACTTGCAATAAGGATAACTGTCTGGCATTCTTGATTCGCTATTCTTCCTGATCTGATTCCCTGTCATGTTGCTTTTTTATTATTTCAACTATTTTTGTAGCAATTAGTTTTGAAAGATGCTGGCACTAACATTGCTGGCTTTCTGAACATACAATTCTGAATGGATAATGCTAAAAATGCATGTTAAGGATGTTTTAAATCAGAACAATGTTAAGAACATAAGAACGGCCATACTGGGTCAGACCAAGGTCCATCTAGACCAGTATCTTCTCTGCCGATAGTGGCCAAGATCAGATGCCCCAAAGGGAGGGGACACAACCGTCATCACGTCATCCCTCTTCTGTCACCCATTTCCAGACAAACAGAGGCTAGGAACACCATTCTTCCCCATCCTGGCTATTAGCCATTGATGGACCTAACCTCTGTGAATCTATCTAGCTCTTTTTTGAACACTGTTAAAGTCCTAGTCTTCCCCACATCCTCTGGGAAGGAGTTCCAGAGGTTGAATGTTAAATGCAGATATTAATCCACCAGGATTTCCAGTCCTCTTGAAATAAGTCCTTTGCTATTTTCCTGAATTTGCCGATAATCCATTTACCTGTGTGTACTAAGACCCTGAGGTGGTTCATTTGAACTCATATGTAGATGCATAAAATCAGCAAAACAAATATCATTTAATAGAGCTGTTTAAATTTTCTGCATTGTGAATTTACATTGTTTTTGCAACATTTATAACAAATTGAATTAATTTTTATCAACTATACAATTGCTTGAAAAGTGTTGAAATTTAATCCACAAATTTCAGTAAAATATTAAATTTAGATAGAAAAAATGGGAAAAACTCTACCATACTCCCTCCCCCCCCCACCCATAACATTTTCAATTTTCAACCAGCTCTAAATTTTACATTGCGGTAGACCTGAAGGCCAACATGATCAGAACCCCATTGTGCTAGGTGCTGCACAAACATTACAATATTCCAGTCTAACAATTTTTCAACCTGAAAAATCCCCAAGAAAGTTGTAAAAATAAACCATTAGTAAATGTATATCCACTTGGTATTAAATAAACTTGAAACCCTTGCTGAACATCTGCAATTTATAATTTGTGATCACATATTTTCTGTGTGAGATTAACAATAGTTTGACTTTTCAAAATGGTGAGTAATTTATTAATAAAACATAATCTTTTTCCATTTTCCATTTCTGTAGCCTTTGGACAATGATGATCAATTTCACGTGTTTTCAATGGTTCAGTTGCTTCCTGTTTCCTGCATTTACTGGAGATTTCAAACTTGGGTAAAGTAACTTTGAGGTCACTAGTTATTTGTGGATCAAATACAACATCTCTGGTTCTGTTCTCTCACTTTTTAATAACCTGAGTAGGAGCATTTCCAACCTTATGCTGCATTTTGACACAATGTAATTTGTACGTGAGACCTCCCTGGTCTGCCATGCTCAGAACTTGAGCGATTCAGAAAGAGGGATTATGGCAGACCGAGAGAGATTGATCCCTCTGCTGACAGACTCTGGGCTTTCCCAGGATCTGACAGTAAATCGCTATGCTCCCCTGCCCCTGGACCACAGAGTTCTCAGCTCCACTGCCTCAAGGCTTCCAGACTCAACAGTCCAGGGTCACTGGAGCTCAGATGCTCTGGACCGTTGGGGCTCTGCTGTCCCAGGGCCACCGGGGCTCCACTGCGCTGGAGTCACCTGGGCTTAACTGCTCCAGAGTCATGGGAGCTCCACTGCCTGAGGCTGCCGGGGCTCCACTGTCCTGAAGCCTCTGGGACCCCTACTCTGGGGCCACCAGAGCTCCATGGCGAGCCATGGGGCCTCCAGCACTCCACAGCCCGGAGGGTGTCAGGTCTCTGCTGCCCCAAGTAAGGGCTATTTGTTCTGGGAGCTCTCTGGTCCTGCAACATCCATGATCTTGCCTGACCACAGATGTTGCCTGACCACAGATCAGTCCCTGATCTGAGAGTTTCCACCTGTATTACAGTTGACCCCAACTTAATTTTTCCAGTTAGTTCTTAGGGTTTTTTCTATTAATTGAAGAGTGGGCAATAAGTGGACTACAAGTTCAATTCCATTTGCCAGGGTTAGCCCCTGCGGGGACACCAGATGCTTTGTTTACCAGCATGCCCACAGGTACAGATTCTTGCAGCTCCCATTTGCTTGCAGTTCGCTGTTCCTGGCCATTGGGAGCTGTGTGAAACAGTGTGCTAGCCCATGCCGCTTCCCTCAGATCCCATTGCCCAGGAATAATGAAACACAGACAATGGGAGCTGCAGGACTCCATCCCTGCAGATGCTCAAGTAAACAAATGGTCTGGTGGTCCTCCAGTGGCTAACTATGACAATTCACATACAGCCCTGAGGGCTAGACATTTCCTATCTGTGGTGTGAAGTAAAAGGTGAGACACTCTTGAAGCAAAGTCATTTGTACACATGGCCTGCAAAAGTAATGTGAAGAATATTGCACTCTTTATTAAGCAGTAGTTGCCTATGCCTTTCACTGCCATCCATAACTAAAGCATTTTGAAGGCTGGATATGAGCTCCTCAATTATTCTCACGAGACGGTATTTTGGTAGCTTTATGAAAATCTTTTTTGATCTATAAAAGTCCTAATCTTGTTTCATTTTATGGGGTAATATTAACAATGTTGGTAATCTACTAAGTGGTGCCTGTTTTCACTCATTACCATCAGATGTTGCCACCCATTCAAGTTCAGATTTTACTTTGGTTTGCAGTGCTAATGGGATATTGTGTCGTATGCATATTACATCTCTCAACCACTGGAAGATTAAATCGGTGACAGGGACCTAAACAATATTGAATGAAGGACTAAAAATGCTTAGCAGGTATTCATTGGCATCTTAACGTATGTAAGAAATTTTATCCCCATTTCATCATAATTTATTGCTCTATTTTTCCTCTATCTGAACCCTGCAAGCCAATTCCCTTCCAAGCCTTTTTCCTCTTCAGCCTTTTCCTGCCAAACCATACACTCCCAACACACCTGAACAAGGGGCATAATGACACTCCAAGTTCCCTGTTCCATTCTCCACTTCCCATTTACCCATCCCAACCTCTGGCTCCTCCTTTTTGCTTCTGGAAATAGGAAGCTGATGCTTCAGAGCAATTAAGTGTTCGCAGCGGAGCTCACGCTCATAGACATGTTATAGAGATAGGGCAAGGCTGCACTGCAAATTTAGCTGAACTCCAGGGAGAACAGTCAGGTGGTTTGAAGAGATTTCTGGAGGCTGTAGGAATGGTGAAAGCAGTTGAAAAAGACATCCTGAAATCCAGAGTGTTTCACAAACAGCAGACCACTTGGAAGGTATGTTGGTATGGGGTTGGCACTGTGCTAAGATCTATATCAGTGTGTATTCTAACATTAACAAATCCAATTCCATGAAATACCTCATGATATTCTGTAACAACAACTTTTGCATCTTGTTTATTAGATAATATAGGGTATGTCTACACTTGCACCCTCTTTTGAGAGAGGGATACAAAGAAAACATTCAAAATTGCAAATGAAGCCATGATTTAAATATCCCATGCTTTATTTGAATATTCGCGTATGGCGCTATTTTGAAATAGCGCTATTTCGAAATAACAGATGCTGTTAAGTTGCAGTTATTTCAAGAGAAAACCCTTCTCTCGAAATAACCCTTATTCTTCATGCAATGAGGTTTACCAGTTATTTCGAGAGAAGGGTTTTATCTTGAAATAACCGTGTCTTAACAGCATCTGTTATTTCGAAATAGCACTATTTCGAAATAGCGCCATAATGCAAATGAAGCACGGGATATTTAAATCCCAGCTTCATTTGCAATTTCGAATCTCTTCATTTGCATCCCTCTTTCGAAAGAGGGTGCAAGTGTAGACATACCCTTATACTCCCTTTCAGCATATGCATTTGCAGTTTTCTCTTCAACCTAAGCATAACATGAATCTTTTTCCCCAGTTCATTCAGGGATTTTTTATTCTTTTGTCAAGTCTATAACTCTTGGTTTGTTTTCTTCTTAGCTAGCCCTGTAACAGAATGTCATGGGAAACTGCATTTATTTTCTCCACTGCTCAGCATCACTAAATTTAATGTCCTGTGGCATGTGGTTAGAATCAGACAGTAGAGGAAATAACATTTGCATTAATTTCTGAAGTCAGTGAGACCAAATTGTTTGACTCAATGCAAGTGATATATTCATGGTTATGCAACAGCTCATCTGATTAATAAAAGACATTCTAGCCTAATTCAGACAGGAAGCGAGACAGTTATCTGAGTTTGGCCAACATGCAGATGAGCTTCAGGAAAGCAAACCTGGGGAAGGGGAGAACTTTTGCTACTATAAAGTCTGATTGGTATTTGTTGCAGAACTAACATATAGACTGCTATTTTAGTGCACAATGAATATTTAACTGGTAATACAGGAATTAGCTATAATTATATACATTTTGGTAACCAGTTGTGCTTTAGTTGGTAATTAATGTGTAGAGAGACCTTGGAGTTGTCCCTATCTTCCTCTTACATGCATATTCAAATATAATACTGAAGTATAAATGTTTCAATAAAAGCAGGTAAAGACAAATAATTTAAATCTTTATCGAGATTATATAATAGAAAATATAAAAGCATACTGGTACATGTTTGCTTCTTTCTGAAGGGACATGTGTTTGCTAAGGCTCTTTATAAATCACCATTTTAGTAATGAAGAAGTTTGAATAGCAGGCATATCTTTCAGGAAAACCGTCCTTTGGCCTACTATTCCAATCAGCTTTTGAGTAAGCAGTTATATTCTGATTGTCATAGGTGATAAGTCATGAGGATTTAGTGTCTTCTCCTTTTTATCTTGACCCTGGTACTTCTACACAAGTGAGGTAAAAATATTCATGCATATAATTCCACTGATATGATATAAGATTTGTATAAGGCAAAGCAACAAGCTTCACAGTTTAGATTTATTATTTTATTCATAGATGCCTTTACTTGATCTCTAACCCAGGTTGAAAACAGTTGTTGTTGAAACTGTGATTGTAAAATTTTGGTTAAATTGTCAAGTCTCTACAATGGTTTCCCCTTATCTTTTTTTTATTTAAATCAATATCTTTGTTTTAGCCTGCAAGCTCCTACCCAATTTAGCGCCTCCCTAAATCTCTTCTCTATTTTTCATTTCCATTCCACTTCCCCATCTCATGCATCACAATTATTTATCACCTGCTTGGCTACTCACTTGCAAGTTATTTCCATACAGGCAGTCCCCGGGTTACATACAAGATAGGGACTATAGGTTTGTTCTTAAGTTGAATTTATATGTAAGTCGGAACTGGCTCCAGATTCAGCTGCTGCCACTGAAACTGACCAGGGGCTGACTACAGGAAGCCGGAGGCAGAGTTGCTCTGCCCCCAGCTTCCTGGAATCAGACTGATCAGTTTCAACAGCTGCTGAATCTGGAGCCTGGGACAGAACAGCTGGGGCGCTGCCCGGTAGGTTCCCACAGGACCAACCCGGCAGCACCCCAGCTGCTCTACCCAAGGCGTCCCGCAACAAAAGCCTAGTCTGCTGGGGGGGCGCACTAGCTGTGCCCCTTCCCCCCCCCAGCAGACCAGGGAGACCCAAGCAAAGCCGCACAGGCAGAGGGACCCCGCCACCCGTGTGGCTTTGCTCCTTTGCCCCCGAGCAAAGCCGCACAGGCGGTGGGATGCCGCCTGTGCGGCTTTGCTCCTGTCTCCCTGTTCTGCTGGGGGGGTCCAGCAAAGTCGCTGGACCCCCCCAGCAGACTAGGGGGACAGTAGCAAAGCCGCCCAGGCAACGGGGGTCCCGCTGCCTGGGCGGCTTTGCTCCCAGGAAAACAAGCAAAGCCGCCCAGGCAGTGGCTTTGCTCAGGTGTCCCTAGTCTGCTGGGGGAGTCCAGCGGCTTTGCTGGACCCCCTCCCCAGCAGACCAGGGGGACCGGGAGAAGCTTTTCTCGCCCCGGAGGACATGGGTGGCGACCCGCCGCCCGTGAGCTCCGGGGTGAGAAAAGCCCCGTTCGTAAGTGTGGATCCGACATAAGTTGGATCCGCGTAAGTCGGGGACTGCCTGTATATTGTTGCCTGTGAATGGAACCCTATCTTGAAACAGACCAACACAATTTAGTCTATAAAGCATACTTCTTTCTTGCAAAGACATGTTAACAAAATAAATTAAACAAATTAACAACCCTTCTTTCCTCTCCCAAGATAATTAGCAAGGTGAATGGAAAAAGTTACCAGTCAGTTCAAATACTTTTCTTTGCATGTTCCAACCTTTTCTGGGAGAAAAGAGGGTGGTATTATGTGTGTTTATTTGGAAGATCTTTGGTACAGCAAACTTCCATACCACTCAAATAAATAATACTTACAGCATAGTTAATTATTTCCTTACATTAATCATATTCATTTGTAGTTGTGTGCAATAGTATTCAGTCACACACAGATTCTCACAATAATTTACAGTTCTTCTCTGATTCTGAGCTTCTGTTCAGAAAATCTGCTATATTTTTAGGAAACAAGCACTGGAATTTGCTGATTTGTTTTAGTATGAAAGTGCCCTTTCAGTAGCTGGTGTATTACCTGTAATTCCTGTTCAGTATCTCCATTGATGTATCATTCTTGTAAATGGTATTTCATCCACAGATATTTTCCAGTGAATTTAATTGCATGCTCCTGGGCACATACAAGAATAACAACAACAACAAAAAATCCTTAATTCAGCCATTATGGATACATATAGTGAAAGTTGTATCACAGATATTCAATTTAAGCATGACTTGTGCTTTAAAAATAGATTTCAGATTAAATGTTGTTCTGTAAAGAAGTCACAATGCCACAGTCTTCCACTTCTCTTCACAAACAGCATCACTGAGTTAGACATTTTGATTGGAGATAGTAAATGCAAAGAGCAAGCCAGTCTCTGTGCAACATTTCACAATAAAAAAAGGGCACTGGTATTGAACTTATGCATCTCCTGTGTTTTTATCATTCCAACAGCATTTATGTGTTCAGACCCAAATTTACTCCAAATTGATTCCCTCCCAAATTGACTGCATTTATGGAGTTTTCTTGGAGTGCAATACCTTTCAAAATGTATTTATTTATTTATCAGTAGGCTATTCACATGACGTCCAAGTCTTGATATGAGAAAAATGTCTAGTAAAAAGTGATACTATTGTATGCCAATTTATGTCACCACAACACAGCACAAAGAACACAATGAAAAATAATCTGAAATACTAATATTGAATAGGCACAAAATGCTAACTGGTCCTGAAAATGTACAGCAATATGTAAAAGATTAAAGGCAAAAGTGATAATTATTCTAATATTATACCTGCAATTAATTATAACCTCAAAATTCTGCTCCACTTTAAAAATGAAAAAAAATTACCTACTATATATTTTGAAGAGTTTGTTTGTTTGTGGATTTGTCTGAGAAAAATAAAGTCATACTTCACAATTACTTACAGATACCAAATTTTGAATAAACAATCCTGCCACTTAAATTAGCTGTATGCACTACTTTTTACACTGGAATATGCTGAGTGAAAGGTTTAAATAATTATTTTTGTTTTTCATGGGAAAAAAGTCATGACTACTATGATTAGAGTGCATAAAAAAATTGCTAACAAAATAAAAATTGGGTCACTTATTAAACTGTCATTTTAGTGCAAAGAAAAATTTTACTGTTACAAATCACAAAATAATTCAAATTAGTTACGGAAAGAGTAAGGGAAGTTTTATGAGTTTCTGATTCAAATTTACTATTGTAATGATTCAATAAAATGAATAATGATTGAAGTTGAAATCCTATAAATTTAAGACTGTTCTTTCACTTATCTTTTGCAAGCACATTAATAAAAGATTCATTAGCTATATTTAATTTCTTGAACTTTCCTATAAGTATAATCTATGCAAAATAACTTTGCCCAGTCAACGATGGGCCTCACCTGCTCATATTTTATATTCTTTAAGGTCTTTCTCTCATGCATGTAACTAATTTATTTGTTATGCCATTTAAGACATATATATTTTAACAAAGGATATTAAATTGCATTTGCTCTGCAAATGTGTTGACCATATCCAAACTTTCCAAAGTTGAGTGGTTAACATCCACCATATAAATCTGTATTTGTGTACCGATATAAAGGTGAATAGTTTTTAGTATTCTCTGTATTCTCACATCGACAGCTGAAGTCAATAGAAGGTGAAGGAGCTTAAATACCAATTGAAGTACTTGTAAATATTTGCTTCAGTGCCTGCAGGAAATTTCATTATATATAATTATTATGGAAAGCCACATCACAACGCTCATTTGGACTAGCAGCTGTCCTGCCATAGACTTGTAATCATACACACATGCATAGAAATGTAACATTGTTTAACCACCCTGTGCCAGACACTGGGACAATTCCAGTCAGCTATTGTATGAACTGACATTAGGTGGCCAACTCAGCCTTCCCCAACTGGATTTACGAGGATTCAGGAGATGTTGAAAAGTCCAGTTTGGAAAACTATTGAAATGTCACAGAATATCTGCCTCATCCCTAGCCATAATCATTCTACAAACCAACATGTTCACATTAGGGATGTAAGGGTATGTCTACACTATCCTCCTAGTTCGAACTAGGAGGGTAATGTAGGCATACCGCACTTGCAAATGAAGCCCGGAATTTGAATTTCCCAGGCTTCATTTGCATAAACTGGGCGCCGCCATTTTTAAATCCCTGCTCGTTCGAACCCTGTGCCGCGCGGCTACACGCGGCACGAACTAGGTAGTTCGGACTACGCTTCCTAGTCTGAACTACCATTACTCCTCATTCCACGAGGAGTAACGGTAGTTCGGACTAGGAAGCCTAGTCCGAACTACCTAGTTCGTGCCGTGTGTAGCCGCGCGGCACGGGGTTCGAACGAGCAGGGATTTAAAAATGGCGGCGCCCAGTTTATGCAAATGAAGCCCGGGAAATTCAAATCCCGGGCTTCATTTGCAAGTGCGGTATGCCTACATTACCCCGCTAGTTCGAACTAGCGGGGTAGTGTAGACATACCCTAATAGTATAGTCAATTAACCGATTAACCAATAAGCAAAAGCTTATAGGTTAAAGCTATAGACTACATGCATTTCCCCCCACCCCTTGCCAGTAAATTTTTTAGCAGGCTGGCCAGCAGCCCAGCTCAGTCCCAGCTTGTACTGGATCCTGGACCTACCCCCGCTGCGACTCTGCATTTAAAGTATATTATGAGCCAGGTGGACAGGCAGCCTGTCTCAGTTTTGGCTTCTGCCGGGTCTGGGAGCTCAGACCCTTCCCCCTGGACAGGGGTTGCCCGGGGACTATAGAATAGTCAACTAACTGATGCAAATTCATGAGGTTAATTGACTGTTCAATTAACTGATATTTAACATCCCTATTTCAAATCTTTCAGAATGCAATGAAGCGAGGTAACACTGGTTTGCTTTCTGTCCTTATTTAACTGAATGAAAAAGTGCAAAAGCTTTGGAAGCTTGGTTCCCAGGGATCAATTCTGCACCCACTGACAACACTGCCAGATAGGATTCACATCGTCAGTTGCTGTAAACAGATTTTGAACCATTCGAGCCGTGTAGCCACATCAACCAAGCCCTCCTCATTTAATTGATATTCTTACCCTACTGTATTTTATATTTCTTTTTTAAAGGAAAAATATAATCTTCAACAGTTTACTTTTTATATAAGACTTTTATATGAATATGTAACTTAAAATTGTTCCTGCTTGAGTGTATTATTTCTGTTTATAAAACACTGCATAATTTAATTGAACTGTCCATCAGGAAAAATCTATATTCCACCAAATCCCTGAAGATAGGATTTAAGAGTGACTTAAGTGATGTGTAGGCATTCTACATACAGCCGGTCCCCGAGTTCTGAATGGTCGACTTACGACCGTTCGCAGTTACGACCGAAACTGTCGTAAATGGCGGATCCAGAGTTATGAACGCGATCTGTACTTATGAACAGTGTGGTCGTGTGTAACTCAAAGGTGTCCGACTTACGAACAAACCGAGTTATGACCAATTGCTTGGTCCGTAACCAGTTTGTAAGTCGGAGAGGCTGTATGGTGAATTTTGTCTCAATGCTTAAATTAGGCAAACCTTTAAAAACAAATTTTCACAATCTGAGGGTGTAAAAGTTAATGGAAACCCAGCAAGGACACTGGGAAGGTTATTTGAGAGGACTGCTTCATAACCACTTAGAATCTGTAGTTGTGTGTGCCTTTCTATTAAACAGTCATAAATAGGCCTAGCAAAATTTGATTTTTGTTCATAATTTCAATATTTACATTATTGACATTTATTTTAAGTATCTTTTTACTATTTCTATCAATGTAAATATTCACAATTGTAGGAAATTTGTAGGGAATCAGACAATATTTAATGACCGCACACACTGAGATTCCAAAAGTTACAATTAATTTTGACTGATATTAATCAAAGTATTTTTTCATTACTTCATGATGATATCAATGTTTACCAATAGTAATTTAATCCTTCCAAGTAAAAACTACCCCCTCCTCACACACAGAATGAAGCTGAGAGGGAAATCTAATCCGAAAATAGATGTGAGCTAAAAAGGGGACTCCAGAAACTCTTGAGCTGACAACAGTAAAAAGGAAGGTTGTGTTGAGCCCTGATTTGGCCTAAGGAATTAAAATTGAATCCTTTCCCTGACATTGTGTTCCCGGGTAAAAGTATTTATGAGCTCTCAAATAAGAACTTGAATGTGCAAGGCCACATACAGAACCTGCCTAGAGTCTCACTGATTCCAACTGGACTCCATCGGGGTGCACAGTCAGTTGCCAGTTTGGGGCCTTTGTCTAGAAACTCATCATAGCAATTGCTGTATAATTCTGAAATAACTGTAGACCAGACTAATGTTTCAGTTCAAAGAGCTGCATATTTGTGTGATTTTATTGTTTCCATCAATGAACAACATATTGTGCTCTTTCAGAAATTAAATGATATACTGTACACAGTAGATAGGAATTAAACAAGAGAGATCTGGATGGGCATAATGAACAGGGGGAAAGGAGGAAAAATAGCCATGAAGTGTCAGTCCTTTTTATAGTTTTCTTTCTATAATACAAAGTATAATGAAGTAGAAGTTAAAGTGTTTCTGTATTCAACCTATGGCATATAATTTGCACGTGTACTGACCTAGAGAGTCACCCTTTTTTCCCAGCTCATGATTAAAACCTGGTCCCTATGACCCACCACAAATATATATATATATATAAAAAATACAGTTATACCCTACACACTTAACTTTTCTCAGATCATTCACTTTTGGCTCAAGCTTCAGTGCTATAACAACCATGAATGGAAATGTTGCCATGACCAATAACAATAAATATTCATTTCAGTCTGGGACTTTCTGTAAAAGACTCATACGAATCATCCCACATCCTTCCCTGCTTGCTACACACAAAAGGGACTAGTACTGTTTGGAGTGTTTCCTTCTTCCAGCCCTTTCCCTTGCTTAAGGTTGGGTTAAATGAGTATATATGAAACTGAGCCCCAAGGAGAAATGGGGCCCCAAGAATTAATTTTGAATTTTGAGGGGCTTTTTGTGTGGATTGCAGTCAGACATGACATATTAAAAGGTGAGATTTGGGATTTAGGCACTTGCCATTAGAGAGCTCCCCCTGGCTTTAATGTTTCAGCATAATTTGTTCTTTCTGCTTCTCCCCAGTATCCTGCCTAACTTTGGTTTTATGCATATTTATCAAACAAGACCAATCTATGGTGAAAATTTTACAAAACTTGTGCCAAAGAGGTCTACATCAAAACACCATTAGGTAGTGCTTGAAAGAGATTTCAAGATACCCCCTAGAACCCATATATATGCTCAATGCTTCCATGACACCATTTTGGGTAGTTTCACTATGTAAAATTGTTATGAGTGCGGGGCTCAATGCTGCCCCAAATGAATTGACTGGGAGTTTTTTCTGACTCTATTATATCTATCATTCAGATTTATTTCATAGAAATTGTGTGTGTTCTTTGAGGGCAGGAACAGAATTTTAGTTTTAGTAACCAGTATGAGATCAATTATGATCAGGATCAACATGAATTCTAAATTATTATATAGGCTCATTTTCTTACAGAGCCTTTTATTCAATTACATGAAATTACAACAAATTGAAACAAATGTGGTTCAGTGATGCAAAGTCACAGGAGTTTTCAAAGCTGTTATTTTCTTCATCTGATTTTTGCACTTCACATAATGGTACCCTTGGATTTCATAACCAAACTGTCATACCATGAATTATTGGTAATTCATAACTTTATCTTCATACCAGAGATATTATTCTCCCTTCTCCTTGAGTTTAGGACATAGTAATCATACAAAATTGAAATTTCATTGCACCTCAGCCAGGGAAATGATTACTACAAAAGGCAAGACTGTCTACAGTTCACAAAGCACACAAGGTGACAAAAAAGACCCATGGACCACAGCAACAATATTCTGGTCATTTATGAACATCATTTTCTATTAACAGGAGTACCAGGCTCATTTAAGAGAAAAGGGATTATTGGCTTATTCTAATGTTCTGTTATTGATTTAAGTCTACATTATATATAGCATTCCTGTGGTAGCAATATGAAATATACGGGAAAATACTAGCTCTTTGTGGGATGACAAAATAGACCATATCTCTTACATTGTACTTTTTATCAGTAGATCTCAAAGTGATTTGCAAAAGTTACCCTACTTTTCAGACAGGGAAACAGACAAAGGGAGGAAAGCGATTTTGCCCGAAATAACCTAGCAGGTCAGTGGCAAAGCAAATAATAGATCCAGAATCCCAGACCAGTATGTTATTCAGGAAGCCATTGGCACTTGAACACTTTACATAAGAACATAAGAACATAAGAACGGCCGTACTGGGTCAGACCAAAGGTCCATCTAGCCCAGTAGCCTGTCTGCCGACAGTGGCCAGCACCACGTGCCCCAGAGAGGGTGGACCGAAGACAATGATCAAGTGATTTATCTCCTGCCATCCTTCTCCAGCCTCTGACAAACAGAGGCCAGAGACACCATTTCTATCCCCTGGCTAATAGCCTTTTATGGACCTAACCTCCATGAAATTATCTAGTTTCTCTTTAAACTCTATTATAGTCCTAGCCTTCACAGCCTCCTCTGGCAAGGAGTTCCATAGGTTGACTACACGCTGTGTGAAGAAGAACTTTCTTTTATTAGTTTTAAACCTGCTACCCATTAATTTCGTTTGGTGTCCTCTAGTTCTTCTATTATGGGAACTAATGAATAACTTTTCTTTATCTGCCCTCACCACACCACTCATGATTTTATATGCCTCTATCATATCCCCCCTTAGTCTCCTCTTTTCTAAACTGAAAAGTCCCAGTCGCTTTAACCTCTCTTCATACGGGACCCGTTCCAAACCCCTAATAATTTTAGTTGCCCTTTTCTGAACCCTTTCCAAGGCCAAAATATCTTTTTTGAGGTGAAGAGACTACATCTGTACACAATATTCAAGATGTGGGCGTACCATAGTTTTATACAGGGGCAGTAAGATATCCTATCCTATTTTCTATCCCTTTTAAAATAATTCCTAGCATCCTATTTGCCTTTTTGTCCGCCGCTGCACACTGTGTAGAAGTTTTCAGAGAACTATCCATGATAACTCTAAGATCTCATTCCTGATTTGTCATAGGAAATCAGATAAACACATATGCTACATCTAGACCGGCATAATTTTCCGCAAATGCTTTTAACGGAAAAGTTTTTCCATTAAAAGCATTTGCGGAAAAGAGCGACTAGATTGGCACGGATGCTTTTCCACAATCGCCATTTTCACCATCGGGGCTTTTTTGCGCAAAACAGTTTTTAGCTGTCTACACTGACCCTCTTGCACAAAAACATTTCCAGAAAAGGGCTTTTGTCAAAGCATTTGCGCAAGAAGCACTGATTTCAGACAGTGGAACGTCAGTGCTTTTGCACAAAATCAAGCAGCCAGTGTAGACATCTGGCAAGTTTTTGCCATAGGGTGCATCTACACAACACCCTAAATTCGAAATAAGATATGCAATTTGATCTCTTCAAATTGTTTATCTTATTTTGATTGAATTTCGAAATAGGCTATTTTGAAAATTGGTGCATCTACACAGCGTCAAATTTGAAATAATGCACTATTTTGAGACATCCCTTAACACTCATGGAACAAAGGTTTCTGGGATGCCAGACTAGTGCTTGTTATATCTAAAAATATTTTGAAATAACAGGTGGCTTGTGAAGACGCGGGATAGCTATTTCAGCATACCTCCAGTATCTTGAAATAGCCGTACAGTGTAGATATATCTTTATAAACTACGGATACTAGAGCAAAAGTGAACAGCAGACAATGTTGCTTTCCAGCTATCAAAGGGTATGTCTACACTACAAAGTTAGTTCGAACTAATAGACGTTAGTTTGAACTAATTTTCATAGGCGCTACACTAGCGCTCCGTTAGTTCGAATTTAATTCGAACTAATGGAGCGCTTAGTTCGAACTAGGTAATCCACATTCCACGAGGATTAAGCCTAGTTCAAACTAGCTAGTTCGAATTAAGGGGTGTGTAGTCCCTTAATTCGAACTAGTGGGAGGCTAGCCCTCCCCAGGTTTCCCTGGTGGCCACTCTGGCCAACACCAGGGAAACTCTACTGCCCCCCTCCCGGCCCCGGACCCCTTAAAGGGGCACGGGCTGGCTACGGTGCCCGTGCCAGGTGCAAGCCTGCCAGCACCCAGCCAGCAGACCCTGCACCTGGCACAGATTGAGCCACCCACCCAATGCCCCCCAGCCCTCCCGCTCTTCCCGGGACCAGGCTGGCAGCTCCCGGGAGCTTGCCCGGGACCGCAAGAGGCGGGCACCCGCCTGGGCTAGTGCGGACATCGTGGCCCTCGTCCACGATCTCCACACTAGGCACAGGAAAGTGGCCGGCTTGGGCAGGAGAGCTGCCAGCCTGGCCACCCAGGAGCAGGTGTGCAAGAGAATCAAGGGGGTCCACTGAGACCCCCGACCCTGAGCCCTGAGCTTACAATGGCTGTCCTGGGTCAGACCAAATGTCCATCTAGCCCAGTAGCCTGTCTGCCGACAGTGGCCAACCCTAGGGACCCTGGAGGGGATGGACCGAAGACAGTGACCAAGCCATTTGTCTCATGCCATCCCTCTCCAGCCTTCCACAAATCTTGGGCCACTCCTACCCCCTGGCTAATAGCACTCCATGGACCCAACCTCCATGACTTGATCTCACTTCCCTTTAAACTCTGTTCCAGTTCTAGCCTTCACAGCCTCCTGCAGCAAGGAGTTTCACAGGTTGACTATTTGCTTTGTGAAGAACAACTTTCTGTGACTAGTTTCAAGCCTGCTACCCATTCCTTTCCTTTGGTGTCCTCTAGTCCTTCTTTATGGGAACTAATGAAGAACATTTCTTTATGCACCATCTCCACCCAACTCCTGCTTTTAGAGACCTCTATCCTGTCCCCCCTCCGTCTCCTCTTTTCTAAGCTGAACAGTCCCAGTCTCTTTAGCCTCTCTTCATATGGGACCTGTTCCCAACCCCTGATCATTTTAGTTGCCCTCCCCTCTCCCAGCCTCTCTCTTCCCCTCTTCCACCTCCTTTTCCCAGTCTCCCCCAGTTTTGTTCAATAAAGACAGATTCCAGTTTGGAAGACACGTTATCTTTATTTTGTACATCAAGAAGAGGGGCTAGGGAAGGGTAAGTGGAAGGAGGTGAGGGAGGAATGGGGCACGAGCCCCCGATGGGGAGGACTGGGCTGGCTCTGCGGGCTTCTGGGGGTGGAAGCTCTCCTGCAGCCCCCAATTGCCCCCTCTCCCCAGGTGGCAGCCTGCGGCAAGTGCAGCCGGGCTGATGGCCGAGTGCTGTGATGTGCCGAGTGTGGGCACTCAGGGCACTCCAAGCCAGGACTGCTTTGCAAGTGGGGCATCCCTGAGAACTGTCTGTCCGGGGTGGGGGTCGGGACCCTTTAAGCACAGCCCTCGGCTAGCCTGAGACAGCATCTCCATGCTCTAAGTCCTCCTCTGATGCCCTGCCAGCACTGCTTCCGGCCATCCTTAAGCCCGGTTCAGAGTCCACTTAATGTGGACATGCTAGTTCGAATTAGCAAAACGTTAGTTCGAACTAGTTTTTTAGTCTGGATGCGTTAGTTCGAATTAGCTTAGTTCAAATTAACTAATTCGAACTAAATTAGTTCGAATTAACGTTGTAGTGTAGACATACCCAAAGTACTGTTATAAGGAAAATGAATGCCACACATCTGAAGGGGTGGAGGGCATTGTCCAGGTTTTCTGAAGAATGGTAGTAGTGCTTTAATGGTGGGGGGAGGGGGAGAAAGGCGGAAAGGAGGTCAGAAACGGCTTCGAAAAGGTGGGTGATACTGACTTTAAGTCATGCAAGCCCTGCAAGTATTTTCTCCATGCAGCAGAGAAAGCAGCACCCATCTTCCTTCCTCTCAAGGTGTAAATATCAGTTGGTAACTTATCTGGGCATTGTGCTAATTGTTCCTTTTTAGGGGAACTGAGAAAGAATGCTTCCCTCACCAACATGTAGGCTTTGGTGAAGTCTGTGTGTGTGGGTGGTGGTCCTCTTTCCCACAGTAGGTGACAGGGAGGACCTATTATGGTAAGGAGGAAAGTGTGTTAGGCTACATGTTGCAAGATATTTTGTATGTGTAGGGTAGATGTCCAGTACAGATACTCCACTGGGAAAGCATCCAGTGACCAGATAAATGACCTGGTAAAGGACTTAAAAAGGAAATGCTATTTAAAAGAATAGAGGCCAGGGACTTGGGGCTGTCCCTCCCTTTCTTATAGCCCACCTTAACTCTGGTGGGGTGTGAATGGTAGGGTCCAAGGCATGGGTTGGTTAGGGAATCTTATGGAAAATGAAGGGGGCTGGTGGAAGCTCTATGTGGTAATTTGAAGGAAAATGGAGTTGCTTGCACTGTACACTTCTATCTGTCAAGTTGTCCCAGACATCTAACAGCAAAGTTGCATTTCAATGAAATTTATATGAAGTGTCCTCTGGCTTTCTTTGGGATAGCAGAACAATCAAGGTTTGCTCGTGGAGCAAGAAAGTCACAAATTGATTGAGATAGCTGCATTGACAAAGAATAGACCAGAACTTTCAAACTTAACTCCTAAATACATATGTCAGCAACTGGCATGCTCTGCACATTTGGAATTAATCCACTTTTATTTAGTTGGATTTTAGAGCCTAACTTTATGTAACCAAATTTGAATATATATATATATTGCTATTGTGTCCACAGCAAAAAGTATTCAGAACAGATTGCATTTTTTGTCTAATTGTACATCTGGATTGCAAAAGCATTAGGCATCCCTATGTGGAAGTTTAAGGTGTAAGTGCCAGAATACCAGAACATCAGCCACAGAGAGTTCATCTTCATTTCCTAATATATATTTGGATTAACTCAAAATTAAATTGCTGTGTGCCTATTGTTAATTGCTAACACTCACCACTGAATCTTGTTTTGAGAAGGCTTCAGAATCTTTCTGTGGAAAGTTGTATGTTGTCATGTTAGTTGCAACACAATTTTTTTTCTGTTAGAAAGACGCAGGCTGAGCCTTTTATTGATATAAATGGTCCTGTCATCTCATAATATATGTCACATTACGTCTTTTAAAAATTTCTTTTTAACTTTATAGAAAGGGAATGCCTCTGCAAATACGAATTTTGATTAGCTAAATTCCCTTCTTTTCTTAAGAGTCATAATGAGACATAATGTTTAGTACATCACTGCTAAGTCTGGATTGATTGATTTAGTTTATTTTTTTTAAATCAAGCCATCTTACTACTACTACTACTACTACTACTACTACTATTAAACAACTGAACAGTGTATATTCACTGATATATGTTATAACAATGTCAGCAATATTTCTCTATAGATCTTCCACTGACACAAAAACAGATTTCTGCTCATTTCTGTGTTAGTTATAACACATGATACAATACAATTTAAAAAATCTCCACATACCCTGTTTACAGCCAGGAATTTTGCAATGTCACGTCAAGAAGATACCAAATGACAGCACAATGAGATCTGGATCTGCTATATATATTATTATTTATATACAAGATGCTTTATAATGATATATAACTAATGATAATATTCCCACAACCAAATAGAAATAAATTGTCAATGTTCAGTATTGTGTTTAGAAGCACTGGCACAATTTATACTAACCCTTCTGGAGCTCTAAGACATTGCAAAACACAAATAGTTTACATCAGCTCTCCTCTTGTTATCACTGATCTAATCAATAAAGACAAGCACTTTATGTGATAAATAAAACTTCAAAACACAGTAAGGGATGAAGGTGAGGCAACCATGTATCCTACTAGTAATCTAATGAAACTGAAAAACAAATGTCTTTAAGAAATTAGGTCTAATGTATTAGCCACAGTACAGCACTTATTAATGGATTACAAATACTATTTAAATGTGAGAACAATATACTGATTTCAGAGATCACGGCTTCCTTAAATCCAGCAACATACACTTATTGAAGGTAGCAGACACATTTCAAAAAGAAAAGTACAATAATGATGCACAATATAGATTTCTAAAGGGTACTAGAAAAAATGTACAAACCAGTTATTGAATGCTGTCAGTGAAAAACTTTTTTTTTAACAGTTACAATGAGGATAACAGATTTTGGCTCAAATTATGGTCATGTGAGGTTAATACTTGTTTTTCCATTGATCTTAATGGGTCCAGGATTTGGTCCATAATTGCTATGCACTGATTCCACATTGAGTACCTCTTATTTCCAGTGAGTTGTGTCATTTACTTCAATCAAGCAACTCATATAAATGAGTGCTACTCAGTACAAGGGCTGAAGAATTGGACCTTACTTAAATACAAAAATGTGGAATATTTGCAGATACTGAGAACACAAGAACATAAGAATGGCCACACTGGGTCAGACCAAAGGTCCATCTAGCCCAGTATCCTGTCTTCCAACAATGGCCAATGCCAGATGCCCCAGACAGAGGGTTCACAAGAAGGTAATCATCACGTGATCCCTCTCCTGTCATCCATTTCCAGCCTCTGACAGAGGCTAGGGACATCATTCCTACCCATTCTGGCTAATAGCCATTGATGGACCTTTTTTGAAGCCTGTTAAAGTCCTGGTCTTAACAATGTCCTCTAGCAAGGAGTTCCACATGTTGACTATGTGCTATGTAAAGAAAATCTTCCTTTTGTTTGTTTTAAACCTGCTACCTATTAATTTCATGTGGTGACTCCTAGTTCTTATGTTACAGTAATAATAACTTTTCCTTATTCACTTTTTCCACACTAGTCACTTTATTGACCTTTATCATATCCCCCCTTAGTCTCCTCTTTTCTAAGTTAAAAAGTCCAAGTCTTTTTAATCTCTCTTCCTATAGCACTCGTTCCAAACCCCTAATCATTTTTGTTGCCCTTTTCTGAACCTTTTCCAATGCCAATATACATTTTTTGATATGAGGGAACCACATCTGTACACAGTATTCAAGATATGGGCATACCATGGTTTTGTATAGAAGCAATAAGATATTCTCTGATACTCACTGTTGTTAGATACTACTGGATAGATAATGATGTCTGAATATGAAGTACTTATGAAACAAATATTGGTGAAAAGCATGACTACTTATTAATAAACAATTTGTAAAGTGTCTTAGCTAAACTATAGGGCTACGTCTACACTGGCCCCTTTTCCGGAAGGGGCATGTAAATTTCACTTTGAAGTAGGAATAAGACCCTCCGGAAAAGGGCACTTTTTCCGGAGGATCGGGGCCAGTGTAGACGCTCTTTTCCGGCTTTTTTAAAAGCCGGAAAAAAGCGGCGGACATTTTTATTTAAATGCCGTGGGGGATATTTAAATCCCCCGCGGATTTCCCTACGACGACTGGTGAAATTTACATGCCCTTTCCGGAAAAGGGGCCAGTGTAGACGAGCCCTAGAAGTATCCATCTGGATCTTTATTACATAGTTTGAAAGGAAGCCTAACATTACAGTAATTAGTTTATACACACACTCTGAGGAATCAGATGCTAATGATTAAAGACAACTTTTATTCCAAGCTATGATAAGGTTTCAAAGCTCCCCATATGCTAGCATCACTTTTTCTGGAGATTTCAGTGCTCATGTGGATTTTCACAGCCATTCCAACTCTTGAAGAGTAGTGATTAATTAAAATTAGGATATAAGACATGAGGATATAAGGAATGGTTGGACAGTGAAAATCAATTAGGCCCAACATATTTTCCCCCTTTCAATATTTATTTTAACTTTAAATTTCCATGTTTAGTCACTGTATATAGTTCAATTCACATTATATGCAATAAGTGTATTTAAAATTCATTCATATTCCTTACTTTGATAAATTAAGTATTTTAATTGCTGAATGGTGTAGTTTTCTTGCAGTTGACCAATGTTTCAGGTCCTCTTAAATACATTCCCAATAACTTCCTCACTATTCCTCATTCGGTCCCATATTTTTGAACCTATATATGCACTGAATATGTGAACTCCAGTCTGAACTGGGATTAACAAAATCTCTATATTCATTTGTTGAATTAAATATAGCACTTAAAATATTCTCTGTAATTTAACTTTCATAGCATATCTTTATGATCTTCTAATTATTTTTTTAATTTTTATTCTGCTTATTGTATAGATCTTCCAATTCTTTCTGCCAGATTGTTTGCTATTTAAAACTATTTTAGATTATACTTTAAACTGTAATATCCCTGCTTAATCATATTGACCTCTGTTGTCCTTTTAGAGTACTTGTTGAGACTTGTTTAGACTTAATTTGCATGAATTGCCATTGCTGTATTTTCAACAATTTCTTATATACTGTACTTCTTCTCTCTATATTCTTAGGACATATGCAATTTGCAGGTTATATCAACAGACATATTAAACAGGGGCTTATAACACTGATACAAGACCGAGCAAAGAAGTCTTAAATTAGTGTTAGCCTGATATGAAGTGACTTTGTATTTTTCACTGTTCTAACAGCTGCTCTTAATATAGGATTCCAAATCCCCAAACCCTTTGAATGCCTTATAAATATAGTTTCCTGAAGTCAAAAACATTTGTTTCCTCCAGGAAAGATTTAATGAAGTTATAAATCATCAGATCTTTGATGCTACCCAACTTCAATTTACTTGAACTAGCACGTATTTCTGATCCATCAGTGCAACTCAGGAGTAACACCAATTAAGTTAACAGAGTTGCACTATCAGAAAAGCCAGTGTGGGAGCATAATCAAGAACGTAGGTTCTCAGCTTTCTTCTGTATAGTGCTGCTTAACTTTCAGAGAAATGGAATGTACGTAAGCATTTAAAAACTTTAATAGAACATTAAAAGAACAGGATGTAGACCTACTGCAGCTCAAATGATATACTGCCTGAACTCTGTGGCATGCCTTTTCAGCTGCTCTTTTAATAGATAAATTTGCATTGTCAGCAATTTTATATATCAAATTACAGATATTCCTTATTTTTTATCCCTTAATTTTATTCTTGCAGTAACAATAGATAATCACATTTAATTATCATAACAAAAGATTATCTAGTGCAGCAAAATGATTAGAAAAATATTCATTATTTGACTAGAACTGCAAAGGGATACACGTTTCCCAGAGCTGGCACTTTCATTTGAAGGTGCCCTTCATGAAAGATTCAAGGGATTTTTGGATTTGATGGGGGTCTGAAAGTCTGCATCAGGGGCAAGAAATTGGGAATTGGGGAAGCTAGGTTCATTTCTCAGCTCTGCCAGTGATTTGCTCTATAATCTTGGACAAGCTTCTTTACCTCCATCTTCAAAAGGATTAACCATAATACTCCTCTCATAGAAGTGACTAAAATTCATGAAATATATGAGACCCTGGTATGAAAGATACTGTGTACATGTAAAAATATATTGCAGGTATGGTCAACGTTAATAAATATATTAATTTAAACTGTCTCCTTCCTCTCAGCTACAGGCTGATTGATCTGACTGCAATCTAATGGAAGGAATCATTGTGCCAATGAAGCAGAGTGACTACTGACTACCTTCTCCTTCTTGGCCTCTTGGGAAGTACCACCAGGATTAAACCAGCTTTGGAGCCTGGGGATGGGCTTTAGGGACGAGAACTCCCTTACTTGTCCTAACATTGGAATCTGTGTATGGTCAATTGACTGAGGTACGCATCACACTTATCCTTAGGCTTTTTGCTGCCTGAAAATATTACGTGTTGCCTTTCACTTCAGCTTCCTTTGTCTCCCTGGCTGTGGAAGACAGAGGTTCTGCTGATGTTGATATAAACAATGTCAAGGCCAATGGGACTTCTATGGCTGCCTTTGATCTTCACCCCAGTCTGTGTCATGTTGAATTCTAATTTTCTTTTGTGGATAACTGCACTAGCTATAAGATTTACCCTCATTGATGGCCAAGCACAATACCCTGTTGTTACCACGAATTATGGCAAAATACGTGGCCTAAGAACACCTTTGCCCAATGAGATACTTGGCCCAGTGGAACAGTACCTGGGAGTTCCCTATGCCTCCCCTCCAACTGGGGAGAGGCGATTCCAGCCCCCAGAACCTCCCTCCTCCTGGACTGGGGTTCGGAATGCCACACAGTTTGCTGCCGTCTGCCCACAGTACCTGGATGAGAGGTCACTGCTCAACGACATGCTGCCGGTTTGGTTTACTGCCAATTTGGATACCGTGGTGACATACGTGCAAGATCAAAATGAAGATTGCCTGTATTTGAATATATATGTGCCCACTGAGGATGGTAAGTACTTTATTCAACCCCCTATAAACCAGCCCTCCCACTATTTGTTTAAATGACAAATAGCTTCAATACCGGGTTTATGCAATACTTTGTTACACTTCCTACATGTTACCTATTGAACTGAATTTTTTCTCTTTACATTAATTAGATCCAAATTGTATACCAATTAACTATGCTTGCATGAATCCATTTTTATATATCTTTTTGTCATTAAATTGCAGTTTTATTTATAGGAATTGGTCAGTATATGAATAGGTCATCACTCCAAAGATTATGGCAGATGAATTTTTTAAAAAATCTCTCAAGAAATAACAGCACACAACAGACGTATGCAAGTAATATTACACAATATATTTTTAAAGAAACAAATTGTTTATAGAAATTTTCCTTTCTGTTTGCTTTATTATAATACCTTTTACATAATGTTAATTTGCTTTATTTTAATCAGTAAAGGATTGCTAAAGTTCTACAACTTGAAGACTCCATGACTATTTAGCATTGTTAATCAAGTTATGTATCATTCATTCACTGAATATAAAATGGAGCAATCACAGGGTACATTACATGAGAGAAACCAAAGAAAATACAATTGTATATGCTCATACAACCCCTCCGCCCCCACCCAAATCCCTCTGAGATCATTATTCTGCACCAGTCATCAGTACAGCAAATGTGTGCTTTGGTAATATAATTTTGTGAACCTCTTCTATTCACTTTTAATCTGAACGGGTCTATTTTTATGAGGTGCACAGAATATTTCTTCAGATGTGTTGAGTGAAATCAGTTCCCACGGAAGACAAGGTTTCCTCTGATCAAACACCAGCTGACTAATGTTTGTTCAATATTACAGGATAACGAATGATATTTAATATTCCGCTGAAAGCCAATTGTTTTATTCACTGCAGTTACTTACTGATGAATAACTCTACAGATTTCCTTCAGATATGCAAATCCTGTACTCTGTTTGTGTGGGGGGGAGGGGTTAATTTGCACAATTGTGATATTGTTTTTTCTCAGTAAGCGTATTCTGAATATGCAAATCTTGGTACTCTGGCTATCATAATCTCTCTGCTCTGATTGGCTTCTGTACATAGAATTTTTCAAGCTGTTGGCCAGCTATAAATATACCGCTTTAGTTTCCCACTCCCTTCAGCCAAAACAGAATACTAAAAAATGTATAAGATACTGGTGTGGTGGGACTAGTGAAATGGAAAGACAAATGAGTTAGTAAAGGGAAAGTATCTGAAAAGAAAAGGTGCATTCCTGAGGGGGAGGTGAACTTTTCTCCTAATTACCCTCCTTCCTCCAGTCCTCTTTACTTATTCCTAGATATTCAGAGAGGTCTTGGTCTTCGTGTGCTTGTTTATTTTTTGATCCTGCAGCTTTTAATTACTTACTAAGGCAACTCTGTAGGCCAGGGCTGTAAAATAATCACTTATTTGTCCATAGTGGAAGAACTCCACTCCTTTTGTCTCAATATCATTTTAAAGCACAAAGCAGGCAAATATATTACTGCAGTTATTTTGTCGAGAGGAATCTTGCTCAAATGAAGGAACCAGGAGGTACAAGGGGAAAAAGTTAATCAAAGATTAGAAGCATGACAATAAAGATGAGTTTTTCTTAAGTCAGTTTACCTTTTTTCTTAAGTCAGTTTACCTTTCAGTGTACGCGCATATCATATTATTGAATTCATCTCTTTTAAAATGTGAATATGTTAATTACAAATGTCTATATAGTAAATCCCACTAATAAAAATGATCATGTTCACTGTATCCTAATTAAACCTAAACTAATAAACTACTCGGCCTCTGATTATTTAAGTAGGAATATTGTTGCTATCTCATAACGTAGAAGAATCCCCTAATGCCATTGTGTGTCATCTTATCAGCAGTTAGTAGATATGCCCATTTAATTCCATGGGGGGAAAAATCACATTTTTATACAAAGATTGGTTAGGAGGACTAGACTCTGGGGAAAAGGATGGTTATTAGGAGTCCAAACCTCTCCTCCCACTCATAAATGCTACCATAAGGGGAAAGTGTTAGGCAGCTTCTGATACTCTTTTGTTGATATCTGTGAACTTATTAATACGCATCATGACAAGTACAGGTTTGACCTCTCTCGTCTAGCAGTCTCGGGACATGACTGGTCCTGGATGAGGATTTTGGAGGATCAGGGGTGAGCATTTGTGTCCCCCCCACTGCTGGCCCTGCCTTATTCCCTGCAGCCCCTCTGGGCATCTTCTTGCTCCCCTTTCTCCCCCTCCCCCCAGAGCACCTGAATGCTGGGCTCCTTTTCCCCCACTTTAGACCAGGCTCCCAGATTCGCTTTCCCCCACAGGACTCCGGATTCCTGGGCTCTCCCAGACCCCACAACATGCCAGGACTTTCTGATCCTGGAACATCCGTGGTCTTGATGAACCATGGATGTTATTGAACCAGAGAGTCCTGGTTTAAAGAGTTATGACCTGTATTTTCAGTAGGCTTCTGAGGAGAGTCAGAAATTCCCAAATGAATAAATGCAGTTTTTAATTTTTGTTCCATTTATCTTAATTATCACTAGTTAAATTCAGCATAGTGTTTTTCACTTAGTAAATATGTAACTGACTGCTCATAACATGATTCAAGAGAACTGACCTATCTTTCAAGCTAGCCTGTTACCAAATCGTACTAAAGATAAATTGCTTTAAGTTGTAGTCCATAGAATCTGATTAAACACATTACACTTCATTATATGAGTCTTAGCTGACAGAAAAAAAATGTGTTGTTATAGAGACAGACCATGAAATTAGATTTTGAAGTAGAAGTCTGAAAATGAATGACTGAGTTAAATTCACATTTTCAGTCCTTGCTCAACTACAGATTTCTTTACAAGTTCCCTGAAACTGTTTTGTGTATGCATGAAAGGATAGACAGGCTCATCTAAACCCAATTAATGCTCTGACTCTAAAACATTTCTGAATCATTTTGTGTCTCTGTTTTTGACAATGTCAGTGAAAAGAAACTGCTGTGCTTCTGTAATGCATCAACTGTGGTCACATGTAATGTGGCTTCCCCTTCAAAACTATTACCAGTAGCAGCTAATCAAAATGCAGCTCAGTTCTACAAATTGGCTACACAGCATGTGCTGTCATTAGCTTCTTGTGTAGATTGATGTAGCAAACCTAACAATCTCTCCTTGATTATACATTCGGAATGAAGAATTGCAAAGCTTAAGATGCTGGTTTTTTCTCTCCTTTAAATTAATGTAAATCCCACTGAATTCAGAGGAATGACAACTTTGTGAAATGAATGTGAGTGAGAATGGAATCAGGCCCAGTAACTGGGCAGATAATTATTACTCATTGCTAATAAATTAATTTGAAAAAACTGTTGCTGAAATGTTTAAGATACTCAATAAATCAAACTGTATGAAATCTATAGAAGTTAAAAAGTTAGGCAGCAAGGCTAAGTAAATAATAAAATTGTTTTTAACTATAGTATTTAATTAGTCTTGCCAGAGAGGATGAATTTACAAATTATTACTAATAATAGGATACCACTTTTTAATGTTTCTGAAAATAGGCAGACTAGCAATGGAAAACCCTGTTTAAATTGAAATAATCTTTCTAGAAACATTCCAAAGAGATTTATTCTTAAAAATGAAATTTAATTCCTCTTCTCCCACAACCAAAAATAATGCACAATTTCTTCAGGAGAAGAGTACTGGTAGGAACCAGACCAAAGTGAAATATCTAGTAGGCTGTCTCTGAAATCTGTCCATGCTATATGTGTGCATGCACACGTGCGCATGCAAAAGTCCTGAACTGTGTACAGACTCATTCATAACAGTAATGCCTAAATTAGTGAGACTGAAAGAACTGGATGAATTCTGTTGGATTTTGTTGCCCATCATTTAAAGTAAAAGAAGAGAGAGGAAAAGTATCATTACAGTTCTGTATATTCATGATGGATGTGAACAGTAACAGTACGGTGATTTTAACAATATTTATGGATGCTGGTGGTAAACAGATGTCAGTAGTAAAATGCTCTTCTTTCTAATAGTGATTTGACTGTCAAAACTGCTTGTGCAAAATGGAAGACAATGAAGCACTTTAAAGACTAACAAGATGGTTTATTAGATGATGAGCTTTCGTGGGCCAGACCCACTTCCGAAAGCTCATCATCTAATAAACCATCTTGTTAGTCTTTAAAGTGCTACATTGTCCTGAATTTTGCTTCAGCTACCCCAGACTAACACGGCTACATTTCTATCACAAATCTGCTTGTGTTATTTAAAAGTGATTCAATTCAAAATTCAGCTATAAATTTTGCATTAAAAGTTAGCTTTTTATCTCAAATTACTACCTAGGCAGCAGCTATAGGTATCTCACTTTGTCTTATGAATACACAACACGTGTATAATATAAACATGGACATATTTGGCTCTTTTCTGATTACTAGAATCTGTAATTTTCTGCAAGAATACATAAATGTCAGTTTTGAGAAGGTCAGCTAGGGAAATAATATTGAGGACAGTCTGTTTATTGTAAATTCAGTCTGAATATGGGTTTATCTACAGTGGGAGTGCTAGATTGAACAGGACATAGAATGTTAATCGGCTGTGCTTAATCCCTAGCCTTTATCATTTTAGTCTGTGCATGCTGTAACAGGGATTGAGCCTGCTATCATAACTACGGAAATAAACAAAACAAAACCTACCAACCAACAAGTTTGAATTCTCACATGTAAATCATAAAAAGCTGCATTATATTAAGGCAAGATAAAAATATAATTTAAACAGCATCAGCAAGTCTTCCATTTTGGTTTAACTCTGCTTTTTTCAGACCAAAAAAGAGGAAAAATCACATTTTTCTTCTGTATATAGTCAAAAGCACTATTATAAACTCAACATTATTTGATACATGATGAATAAAGTGAATTTCCAAAGTATGTTCAACTACTAAACAACTAAATGTTTGTCAGTGATTAATTGAAAAAAGTACTTAACATCTTTGGGGTGTGAAAATCATAGAATAGAAGAAATGTAGGACTGGAAAGTACTTAAGAAGGTCATTAACTCTAGCCTCCTGCACTGAGTCAGGATTAAGGAAAACCTAAACTATCTCTGACAGGTGTTTGTCTAACTTGTTCTTAAAACCCTCTGATGATGTGGATTCCACAGGTTCCCTTGGAAGGTTCATTCACTGCTGGATAAAATCCTTATGGCTGCATTGGGGAATCCACTCTGCAGTCTCCTTCCTTCACTCAGTGTATGTCTACATTACAGTATTAATTTGAGTTAACTTAATTCAAAATAGTTGATTCGAAATATGCTAATTTGAATTAATGCATCTACACACAAAATTTATTTTGAAATAGCGTTTTGCTATTTCGAAATAGCACATCCACACTGAGTGGACCCTGAACTGAAGTAAAGGCTGGCCAGAACCAGTGCCGGCAGGGCATCAGGTTAGGACTTAGTGTGTGGGGCTGCTGCCTGAGGCTAACTGAGCTCTGTGTTTAAAGGGACCCTACCCTGACCCTGGACAGACAGTTCTCAGGGTTCCCTGCTTGCTTGTCTACCTCAATGAGGGACAGCAAAGCAGTCCTGTCTTGGAGTGCCCTGAGTGTCCACACTCGGGACACCACAGCACTCAGCCACATGGAGCCAGAGCTGCCCCTGGGCACGCTGGTGTATCTCGTGGGGTCATTGCCATCAGCCCGGCTGCACTTGCTGCAGGCTGCCATCTGGGGGGAGTCCATCGGAGAGGCTGTCAGGATCCAGGAGGCCCTGCGGGAGCGAGTCCACCCCAAGGAGCCCTCAGAGTCACCCCGGTCCTCCCCACTGGGGGCTCGTGCCCCATTCCTCCCTCATGTCCTTCCACTTACCCCTCCCTAACTCCCCTTCCTGATGTCAAATAAAAGACACGTATGTTCAAAAATAGAAACTGGGTTCATTGAACAAAACTGGGGGGGGGGGGAATGAACCTCTGAGGAAACTGGGGAAAGGAGGTGGGAAATGGGAAGAGAGAGGGTGAGAGAGGGGAGGGGAAACCTGGGAGGAGGGAGCTGGAAGGGGGAAGCAAGGAGAAGAAGGGGGAGGGGAAGCTCAGGGCCCAGGGTCGGGGGTCTCGCCGGACCAACTTGATTTTCATGCAAACCTGATCCTGGGTTCACATGTGGCCTTTGGTGGCCAGGCTGGAAGCTATCTTTTCATAGACGGCCACATTCCTCCATCTAGTGCGGAGATCATGGACATTGGGGGCATCCCCCCTGAACCTCAATAAGGTCCATGATCTCCACCCTGGACCAGGAAGGTGCCCGCCTTCTCCAGCCCCTGTCAGGCTCCTGGGAGCTGGCAGACTGCTCCTGGGGAGCAGTGGAGGGCTGGCTGCAAGTGGCTTGCTGGCTCATGTGTTGGGGCGACTGGGTCAGGGGCCCTGGTGGCCACTGCTGACTCTGGGCTGGCAGGCTTGGAGCTGGCACAGGCACTGTGGCCAGAGTCTACCCCTTTAATGGCACCGGGGCTGGGGGAGAGGAGACTAAGTTTTCCTGTTTGTGCCCAGAGTGGCCACCAGGGCTCCCTAGGAAGGGCTGGAGGCCCCCTATTTCGAATTAAGTGTCTACCCAGCACTTAATTCGAAATAGCTATTTCAAATTTGGTGTTACTCCTCATAGAATGAGGTTTACCAAATTGGAATTGAGCGCTCCGCTATTTCAAATTAATTTCAAAATAGCGGTTTGACGCTATTAAAGTTAATTCAAAATAACAGCTGTGATTTCGAATTAAGTTTGCAGTGTAGACATACCCTTAATCAGGTCATGGCCACTTTTGCTCTCTAGGAATTGTATTTTCCTCTTCGTGGCTTACTTTTCTGGCCACATATCTATACAGTTACCTTCTGTCATATTCGTTGCATTCCTCTGAACTCTTATCTACTTTTCCCACATCTATCCTAAAGTGTAGCACCCAGAACTGGATGCAGTAATCTAACCGAGGCCTCACCAGTGCCAAGTAGAGCAGGTCAGTTAGCTCCTATGTATTGTATATGACACTGCTGTTAGTAGACCCCAAAATATTAGATTTTTTTTGCAGCTGTATCATACTGTTAATTTATATTCAATTTATTATAAGCCCCAGATCATTTTCAGCAGCACTATCACTTACACAGTTATTCCCAGGGTGCGTCTAGACTACAGGGTTTTGTTGACAAAAGTGGCCTTTTGTCGACAAAACTATACCTGCGTCTACAGTAAGTCAACAGAACGTGGCAATTTTGTCGACGGTGGTAAACCTCATTTTACGAGGAATGACACCTTTTTTCGAAATTACTCTTTTGAAAAAAGGTGCTATTGCATGCAAACTGTGTTTTTTTGAAAGAGAACGTCTAGACTCTCTTTGGAAAAAGCAGCTTGCTTCTTCGACAGAACTCGGAGACTAGACGTTCTTTTTCGACAGAGGCTTTGTCGACAGTATCTGTCGACAAAGCCTCTGTTGAAAAAGGCTTGCAGTGTTGTATGCCTCTGTCAAAAAAGGCATGTAGCCCCAGTGTTGTAGTTGTTGAAGTACTTTGCACTTGCATTTATAGAATTTCTTATGGTGGGATTCAGACTAATTTTCTATTTTACCATATCATTTTGAATTCTAATCCTGTTCTACAAAGTGTTTGAAATGCCTCCTAGCTTGGTGTCTTCCTTCAATTTTATAATCATACTATCCACTCCATTACCCAAATCATTGACTCATAGAACTAATAACCAAAATATTGACTAGTAGAACCCCACTAAGAAATGCCCTCCATATTGGACCATACACCATTGATGATTACTCCCAGCTCAGCTAAACTTGTTTGAAAGCTCTGGAACCATTTAGGACACAGTAAACAGATACAACACCATAGAAAACAGCAAGAGGCCATGGAACTTTGCTGTTGTGAAAGAGAAAAGTCAGAATTTCTTCATAAGTGAAAGGGAATTTAGTATAATCTCTAAACATAATAAAGATATTTAATGCACAGTATTAGGAACAAATCTTAAACAAATCCCAGAGTATCAATAGGAGCCTCTGTTTTCAGCAGCAGAGTTAAGTCCAATAGAAAGTTGCAAGAATCCAAAGACTGCACTTTTACCTTTGCTTAAACAAACAAATAAAGCAATAAGGACTATGCAACGTAGATGAATAAGGTATTTATGAGATGCTTGCTATTATGAAAACATAGTTTTCGCTATATACTGCTATTTTTCATTTGGCAGATATGCATTGTTTTGCACACATCTAGACTGCATCTAGACTGGCAAGTTTTTCCACAAAAGCACATGCTTTTGCGGAAAAACTTGCCAGCTGTCTACACTGGCCGCTTGAATTTCTGCAAGAACACTGACGATCTCATGTAAGATTGTCAGTGTTCTTGCGGAAATACTGTGCTGCTCCCATTCAGGCAAAAGCCCTCTTGAGCAAATGCTTTTGCGCAACAGGGCCAGTGTAGACAACGTGGTATTGTTTTGCGCAAAAAAGCCCCGATCGCGAAAATGGCGATCGGGGCTTTCTTGCGCAAAAACGCATCTAGATTGGGATGGATGCTTTTCCACAAAAAGTGCTTTTTCATGCCAATCTAGACGCTCTTTTCTGCAAATGCTTTTAACGGAAAATCTTTTCCATTAAAAGCATTTGTGGAAAATCATTCCAGTCTAGACGTAGCCCTACAGTTTAACTCAACCTTAGTATATAACCAAATGTGATTTTGTTTTGACAGGCTGCTGTGTGTGTGTGTGTGTGTGTGTGTGTGCATGTCTCCTGATTCTCGTTCTGTTGGTCCAGCAAAAATGAGATTCCCAGTGACTTCTTTACCTAGTATAATGTAGATCAGCGCATGCCTAAGATAGCTTATTTTGTACATCATGCTAATCTTTGGCTCAAGCTGCAGGCTTTCAATAGCTTAGGGAGGCCAGGTGCACATGTGGTGTGCGTTAACATCAGAGAGAACTCCCTGCAGCAGCAGGGCCAGGCGATAGCCAGACGGCCCTGGTCTGGGAATCCTAGGAGCAAGACTGGCTCTGGCAGTGAGGCTAGTGGCAGCCAGGTGGCTTCAGCTGGGGAACCTGAGAAATTCCCAGCAGACGGTGGCATAGTGGCCCTGTGGGAAACTCCCTGGAATCAGCTGGGTAAGGTGGCTGTGGAGCCCTGCCCGGAGAACCTGAGGAATTCCAGTTGGTGGCGAGGCAAATGGGGCAGAGTGATCTATTCAGAGAACCCCTGGTGGCAGCAGGGTCAGGCAGCAGCAGGGGAGTCTTGGCTGGGGACTCCCAAGCCGATGGCTTCTGAGTGGGGCTGGTAGTGGCCAGGTGGTGCTAGAATGGAACTCCAGGAAACCCCATCGGCAGGATTCTGGCGGCAGCGAGCAGCAGCAAAATCGATCCCCAGCCTTGGAGGTCCGGGAGTGGGGCAGCCAATAGAGGAGCATTGATCTCCCCTGGTCTTGCAAACTCCCTGGCTCAGGAGTGCTTAGGTCCTGAATGTGCCAGAACAGGGAGGTCCAACCTGTAGTAAAAATCAGCCAATATTTTGGGCAAATCATGCCATTTCATAGTTTCAAATAATAAAATAGATAATTTCAAATTAGTAAATCTTTTTATAAAGAAAACTACAAAATACAGCATGGATTGTAATACAGAGTACAAAAATAGTCTTGCAACACCATAGAGACTAACAAAACATGTAGGCTGTGTCTAGACTACATGCCTCTGTCGTCCGAGGCATGTAGATTGGACACATAGGCAAAGTCAAATGAAGCCGCGATTTAAATGATCGTGGCTTCATTTAAATTTACATGGCTGCCGCGCTGAGCTGACAAACAGCTGATCAGCTGTTTGTCGGCTCAGCGCGGCAGCCATGTAAATTTAAATGAAGCCGCGATCATTTAAATCGCGGCTTCATTTGACTTTGCCAAAACAACAAATCTACATGGCGCCATTGACGGAGCCATGTAGTTTAGACGTACCCGTAGATGGTATCATGTGCTTTTGTGGGCACAACCCATTTCTTCAGATGAATGAAGATTGTTTCATTTGAAGAAGTGGGTTGTGCCCACAAAAGCTCATGATACCTTGTTAGTCTCTAAGGTGCTTCAAGACTATTTGTTGTTTTTGTAAGTTTTTCCAGTTAAAGACTAATTTGGCTACCCTTCTGAAGCTTTTGAATACAGAGCACAGTAAGTTTCAAATTAATCAGAAATTATGCCAATGTTTTGTCTGTTTTCTAACCTCTTATTTATTCTACCCCCCTTCCATTCTCTGTTTGCCTTGGAAAAAATAATTCAGGTTTATAATTCTCTTACGTCTCAAGTAGCTTATCAACTCACATTATAAATCAATAACTTTCAAAATAAAGACAATACAACATAACCTCTGGTAATGTACTTATACAGCTTTCTAATATGAGAAGGATTATTAACAGATAACAATTACAATACAAAGTGATAACACAGGATTTATAACATATAATCCCTTTTAAACACTCAGTGGCATCAACCTTAAGGGAGGGGTTAAAATCTGTTTCCATTGTGAAAGGTAAATGATAAAACGAGTCCCCTGAAGTCACCATTAGGGTCCAATAAATCAATTACTTCTAATCCAGAAGCACTGCAGCATCTGTGAAAAAGAAAGCATATGGCTGACTTCTGCCGTGAACCCTTAGCAGGATAAAGCCATATGTAATCCAGGTCCTTATTTTTTATTCTTGCTTTTAACTGTCACAAATACCTTCTGACACCAAAGAACAGGACTGTAATCTAGATAAAATGAAATTCTTAAATCCTTAGAGCTAAACTCAGATTTAGCTGCTGATTTCTAAATGCTGTTCTTCAGTTGAAGAGTTACCATTACAAGGCACTTTGTAGGATTGTGGGCAACTGACTATTTCAGGAGTATAATAGGTAGACAGGCTTCAAAATAATTTATTCCTAGCACCATTATAATTGTTTGTGCAAACTGCTGGTAGCACTGAGATATTTTTCTTGGCAACATCTCACATTGAAATCCCGAATCTGGCATTAGTTAATCTGGGCAGACTTTCCAGTATATTTTCTCACAGCCCTATCACTACCTCCTGCTGAAAAGGAGGGAGGATGGCTATCCCTAACACACTATGGTAATCTAACTGTGCTGTTATTTATACATGATCCTTTCATTTAACCTTTAGTAGTGGCATCTCAGAGGTAAGAACAATGCCACTTGGCCGAGGATGCAAGAGAAATATAGGTCTAGGTCACTGGCCAAATTTGCAGACTGATTGTAGCTCATTTGGTCAGAGACAGCCTCAAATGTTTATTCATGGTGAATGTATTAAACCCTGTCAACTGCTCCACCCATTCCTAGGTTTCTTGGTATCCTGCCAGTAATTGTCCCTTCAGGGAATATGTGTTCTCTGACTATAGTTCCAAGTGATACATTATCTCTATTTTACAAACAGTTTAATAGAAATATTAAAATCAAATAGTTGATGCCCATGCCTCCCATCTTAGGTCCATTTGGCCAGAGGCTGTTATCACACTGCCAAGTCTTTATCACAGACTCAGCTGGCAACATATTTGTTGAGATAGCATGGTCTCCTCAACATGCAACCACTCTGAGATTCACCTCTCTCTAGGGGTTTATGGTCTGAATGAATTATTATTGGGTGGTCATAGGTTTATTGATGGAATCATTTCCAAATACGATAGCCAGAAGCTCTTGTTTTATTTGTTTGTTTGTTTGTTTGTTTATTTGTTAAGGTTAGTGGTCACTGACTGGTTGATTGCAATCGACTGGTCAATTCTGGGGAGCCTCCCAGTTGAACACACTCTCTGGTGATGGAGCGGGGCTGTCACTAAGGGTATGTCTACACTACATGGCTCC
Source organism: Pelodiscus sinensis (assembly GCF_052426305.1). Lineage (NCBI taxonomy): Eukaryota > Metazoa > Chordata > Testudines > Trionychidae > Pelodiscus > Pelodiscus sinensis. Next base: position 224,326,269 of record NC_143052.1, read on the forward strand.
GTCGACAGAGCCACGTAGATGAGCTTTGTAGACATAGCAAAATGAAGCGGCGATTTAAATAATCGCCGCTTCATTTACATCAAAATGGCTGCCGTGCTGTGCTGATCAGCTGTTTGTTGGCACAGCGTGGTAGTCTGGATGCTCCACGGTTGACTTCAAAAGCCTTTGTTGATCAACATGGTAAACCTCATCCCATGAGGTAAACGGGGCAGTCGACAAAGGCTTTTGATGTTGACCGCGGAGTGTCCAGACTACCATGCTGCACCAACAAACAGCTGATCGGCACAGCGCGGCAGCCATTTTGATGTAAATGAAGTGGCGATTATTTAAATCGCCACTTCATTTTGCTATGTCTGCAAAGCTCATCTACATGGCTCCGTCGACAGAGCCATGTAGTGTAGACATACCCTAAGGCAGACCCTCAGCTTGCCCTTGCACCATGATGCTGGCCTGTTTCTGGAAGCAGCCAGTGGAGCCCAACAAGCGTGGAAGGAAAGATGTGGGGTGAAGGGGGTAAGGAATCTTGTGCTGTTCCTGCTTGCAAGCATCACCTCCCACAATGCCCATTGTTCAGGAATGGGGAATTGTGGCCAATGGAGCTGGGGGGTGGTTGCCAGCAGAGAGGCTCAATATGCAGAGCCAATGCCCTCCACCTCCATGCACGTAGGGGCACATTGGGCCCTTCTGGGAGTAGTGAGGGGCCTGGCTAGGCATAGAGCCCTCCTCACCCTTGCTGAATTGTTGGCCAGGAGCCACCAGCCATAAGTGCCACCCCATGGAAGGCTGCACATCATCCACAGCCCCTCCAGTAGCCAGCACTCCATATCTCCTCCTTCACATGAGACCACTCTTCCAGCCTGACCCCCCCCAGATCTAACACCCTGTATCCCCTATTTCACTCCAATCCCCTGCCCTGACCTCCCTCTAAAAGCAAGCAACCCATAGTCACTCCTGCACCCATACCACTCCTGCAACCTGAACCCCCTCCTCTACTCCAAGCATCTGCTCCTGTTTCCATGGGACCTGTCACTTCTTTGACTGACAAGCTGGTGTTGGGATCTGCTTTTATTCCCACTGTTGGTAGCAGATGTCCAATCTATGTTACCCCATGCTGTCTGAGTTGCATTTTCTCTAGGCTGAGTTTTGCATCATAGTAAAGAATATTGATAGTTTTTGGTTTTCATGTCATCATTCAGCTTATGTATTATTGCTTCCTCTACCTAAAATGATTATATCATCTGCAGTTAATTTCACTCCATGTAGTCCTCCTGATGCTTGGGTTATTCTTCTTTGGAACACTTGTAGTGCTGGGCTAATGCACATTGGCATGTACCCCAATCTGCAGTGATCAAATGGTGTTGCAAATGTTGGCAGAATTCTGTGTTCTTTATCCAGGCTTATTTGCCAAAACTTTTTCTTCACATCATGGACCATATAGATTCTGACTTTGGAAAGTTCTGGCAAAATACCATAGATTGTGGGTGGTGGATCATGACATCTTTTTAATGTCTGGCTCAGTGTCTTTTTGGGTCAATGTGGATGCATAATTTTCCTGCGGGCTTCTGTACTACCATCATGTTGTTAACTAACGTCTCTGCAGATGCCATGATACCCAGCTTTGCAGACTTAAGAGTTCCTTGCATACTGAGTTAAGTAATAACAGTGGGCTAGTTCTATGTGGTAATCATATAGGTTCTAGTGTGCTACTTTCAGTCAGAGGTTTCTTTTGAGGCACCCGTCGCATTTCAAAACATCTTCATATGCTTTTAAAATGTTCTCCATTGTCCAGGGAACTCCCTTTGACAGAAAGGATGATTTCATGCAGTATAGTTTAAAATCATTCCTGTATTACTGTGTGCATTATTGTGGGCTGGGATTGTATGTAACCTTTCTAGAAGTGAAATGTAACAGATATTCAAACTCTCTGTAGCATCTTTGGGGTCTATTGTTTTAAATTAATGATTTATGTACGCTGGTACTCTACACTATAGGGAAGGGCAATGACAGCTCCTCCAGGAACTAAAAATAGTAGATGGTAGGAAAGACAAATCAGCCAAGTTGTAGCCAACCTCCCTTTCCTCCGCCCCAAAAAAGTAGCATCTACTGGGGAGGTACACATATGCTGGTTCAAATTGGATTCTCTAGTGACTAACATACAAAGAAGGGTTTTTTTTGATAAATAGTCTGAGTGTATACTGACATGAGGCCTTCTTTTTGATCCAAAAAAAAAAAAAAAAAAAAAGAACAGGAGTTTCTGTCCAGGTCAAGGGTCAATCCTTGCAGAAAGGTTCAAAGAACTTGATCTGGTAGGACACCATAAGACTGATGGGTGACTTTTGGTAAGCTTACTAGCACGTGTGTGTGGTGGTGGTGGGGTTATTGTTTTAATGTACTTTTTCTATAATGATTACATCTTATGTTTAAATATACTTGTTTAGAAATAGTCATGTGGTAACTTGTAATGAAAGGTTGTGCTGTTTATAACCACTGGTCTCTGCTCAAGAGATATGATGGCTGAAGAGGTGGGATTTGGTGCTCAAGGTGAAGTGCATGAGCAGTTTCCTTGAGTTGTAACACTCTCCTTTCTGCTTCTTGCACTGTAGTTATAAAATTCTGACACCACTCTGTAAGGACTCGGTTTGTATAGTTCTATTTCCCCAAAGCATTCTAAATGTGCTCACCATCCACCACCATAAATGTCAAGTTAGTACTTTTGTTGGTTTTGTTGTAGCTATTGTGGTCCCATAATGCTAGAGAGACAAAGTGGGCCAACTTCTGTTAGTGAGAGGGACAAGCCTTTGAGGTTACAGAGAGCTGTTTTCTACATCTGGAAAACACTCTTGAGTATATTTCCCGGATCAGAAGAAAGTCTTTTTGCAAGCTCAAAAGCTTTCCTCTTTCACCAACAGAAATTGGTCCTATAAAAGTATCTTACCTACTTTGTGTGTCAGAATTTTTTTAGGTTAATTCAAGTCACATTCTCTATGAGCTATATTGTTCACTCATTGAAAATTACAAAGAATAAATACAGTCTAAGGACTTGTCTACTCAAATTGTTAGATCACAGCAGGTTGGGTGTGACTTAATCCTGCACTAACCAGCTGATGCAAATGAGGTTAGCATTGTAGAGCCAGGAGTGGCGGATCTTGCTGTGGGTGGTTGGTGCCCCCTTAGTGAAATGAAGTTGTGGGAATTTCTATGAAAATCAGGGAGTAGTCATGGTGAGTATAATAATCTCTGATTTTACTAAATGTCCAGCTCCCACTCCAGTGATTCTTTCATGATTTTTATCATATACTTTTCCTCTGCATCCAAAGAGGGATGCCAATTTAGAGTACCTTTCCTTTTCTCAGTTCATCCGTGTCCCCATTTCTCATCAATATAACTAGTCCCAAACTAGGGAGAACTGACCCATATCTTTTCAAGAGAGACTTCCACTGACTTGAGGGCAAAAAACAGTATGACATGCTGGTGCTGCTATCTTCTCTGTGTAGTTCCACCTGATTTCCACCATGTTTGACTGCCCTTTTCCCATGTAAGTGCAATGGTCTATCAGACTTTATAAATCTATATTGCTAATTAAAAGTCAAACTTCCATAGATCTCACTACTTCTCCACCCCTTTTCTTCTTCTGCAGCTTAGAAATCTTGAACCAGAGCTTTCATATCATTTTATTCTTTGCAGTGACTGTGGCTGTAATCACATCCAACATTTATTAACAATGGCTGAGTGACTCTTACTAAGAGCTGTAAATCAAACATCATGTGATAAATCAAATTCATACCACAACTGTGACATGATCAAAGAGAAATCTCTCTTCTTAGTTGGTTATTGGGAGCCTGGGAATTAAACATTTTGTAACCATAGGATCAGTTAAACTGTGAGATAATCTCCTAAATGAAACAAAAGACGCTCCATTACTTGTCATATCAAAGTAGATTGAACAAAGGATTAAACATACACCATCAGAAATAGTTCTGCATGTGCAAATCATAGGATCTCATTGTTTTGTTCCATATATTTTCATATATTTATGAAATAAGAAAAAACAAGTTTTAAGCAAGATGAATACACATATTTTCCGCTTCCTCCTTTTCAAAGAAATCCAGAAGAAGCCACCAATGCTATTAAAATGAAACTAAGCACTAAAACAGAATTAAATGCTACTGAACAGCTTGATCGACGCTATCCCATTTTACTTGTGCTCCTTTTCAGATGAGAGAGTACCATTAATATATTTGTTTTCACATTCTCTTATATTGCACATTGCTTGAGTTAGATTTAATAGACACCAGACTGTGGGCACCAGATACCCCACGGATGGAGCTGGCTCCCACACTAGGAAGGCAGGATAAGGGACCCCCTGAAGGCAGGGAGACACAGTGGGATCGCCAGTGAACTCAGGGATAGGGCAGAGACTTGCCTGGGGAGCACAGAATGGTGAAAGAACACTCTAATTTTGTGGTGATACTACAGTAGCTATCCAAATAAAAGAGTAAGGAAAGAGCATTATATACAGTAGTGTTTTTATTTCTACTCTGGTATCGTGCATGGAGAAACATGGATTTACATTCCTAGAGTGTGTATGTTTTTCATGCACAGTTAATATCTACCAGCTGCCCTGGGTCTTTCGGGGCTCTGCTGTCCCATGGCTGCCTGGGCTCCACTGCTCCAGAGTCACCAGGGCTGTGTCTACACTGGGCCACTTATTCTGGAAAATCAGCTGCGAGCTGTCTACACTGGCCCTTGAATTTCCAGAAAAGCAACGACACTCTACTGTCCAAAATCAGCCGCTATTCCGGAAAAACTATTCTGCTCCCGCTCGAGCATAAGTCCTTATTCCGGAACACTGTTCCGGAAAAGGGCCAGTGTAGACAGCCCAGTAGTCTTTTCCGGAAAAAGCCCCGATTGCGAAAATGGCGATCGGGGCTCTTTTCCGGAAAAGCGTGTCTACATTGGCCACAGACGCTTTTCCGGAAAAAGGGCTTTTCCAGAAAAGCAGCCTGTCAATGTAGACGCTCCTTTTCCGGAAAAACTGAAAATGGAATAGTATTCCGTTTTAAGCAGTTCTGGAAATTCATGCCAGTGTAGACACAGCCCCGGGCTCTACAGCTCCAGAATTGCTGGGGCTCCGCTGCTCTGGAGTTGCTGGGATTCTGCTGTCCTGGGGCTGCTGGTGCGCTGCTGCTCTGGGGCTGCCAGAGCACTATAGCCTTGAGGCTGCCCAGGGGGCACTAGAACTTCTCTGCCCCAAGCCAGGGCTCTCTGGTCCAGGGGCATTCTGGTTCAGCAACATCTGTGGTTCGTTGCTGCACCAGAGAATCACTGGACCAGAGAGGTTCAACCTGTAATAGCAAAAGGAAACTTTTTTTATAAATGAATTCACTTCAGGCAAATACATAGCCAAGAATAAATATATTTGCTTTTAATTAGCAATCACCCTGATGAAAAGCATCCTAGAATACGCAAGGAGCTGATAGAGGAGGTATCTGAGCCTTTACCAATTTATCAACATCCTTCTTGAATTGTGGGCACCAGAATTGGATGCAGTATTCCACAAGTGGTCAAACAAGAGCCAGATAAAGAGGTAAACTCCTACTCAAGAGTCCCTTGTTTATGCATCTCAGGATCAGATAAGTTATTTCGCCACAGCATCACACTGATATCTGATGTTCAGATGATTATCCACCATGATCTCTAACTAAATCTTTTTCAGAATCACTGATTCCCAGGATAGAGTTCATCATCCAGTAAGTATGATCTACATTCTTTGATCCTAGATGTGTACATTTACATTTAGCCTTTTAAAAATGAATTATGTGCTACCACCCAGGCTGCCAATCGATCCAGATTGTTGTGCATCAGAGACCTGTTCTCTTCATTATTTACAACTCCCAGAAATATGTTTGTCATCAGCAACCTTATAAGTGATGGTTTTATTTTCTCTCCTAGGACATTGATTAAAAAATTATTAAGTAGCTTGGCTCCAAGAACCAATTCCTGTTGGGCCATTCCACAAATCCACCTGATCTACAATGATTCTCCTTTACATTTTGAGAGCTATCAGTTAGGCAATTTTTAATGCATTTAATGTGTGCCATGTTAATTTTATATTGTTTTAATTTGCGATCAAAATGTTGTACAGTACCAAGTCAAATGCTATACACAAATCCAAGTATATTTCATAAGCATTATTACATTATCAGCCAAACTTCTAATCACATCAATACCTGCATGACATTAGCTTTCTTCCAGTCTTCTACAACTTCCTTGGTGTCCCAAACAATACTGAAAATTAATCAGCTATTTTAGATCTCATTAATGCAAGTTATCTGCAAACTCCTGATTTAAAGACGCAAAAGTCCAAAGGAGTGGCCCAAGTGGAGTAGGATACCAGGTACTTTTGAAATCACACTAGAAGTCTATCTGTATCTTTTGGACCTTTGAAAATTTCACCTGTACTATTTAGTATCTGTTCATTTTTTTCACTAATAAGTAATGTTAAATATATCAGATATCTTCCAAAATTGCTCTATTTTACCTTAAAGGAATATCACTAGCACATTCGTTTATTCTGAGAACTTTTGTCTCCCTTTCATTCTGTGACATTTTAAAAAGAACTCGTTCTGATTTGGTATTGGCTAATTCCCATGAAGGATTCGCTGATTCATATACACTTTCTCTCTCCTCTTCTCTTGCCTGCTTTTTTTATCAACAAGAATAGTAATGTAGTCACCATTACTTCCTCGTTGTCCATACCAGCTTTCCTTACTAAAGGAAACAAATTAACTTTAAAATGGCATCTCAGTTATCTATTAGTCAAGTTCATTCCATCTTTTTCTGTTAATGGGTTTAATTCATACTGGGTTTTCTTTTTTACTATATACTTAGTGGAAGCTTTTCTTACTCCTCTTAGCCTTTTTGGTTAGCAGTAACTCTTTTCATTGTTTTTCTGCCTTTTATTTTCTGTGTAAACCTTAGGTGACACTGTATATTCTTGTTCATTTGCCTCCTGATTTCACCACTTTCAGGTTCAGGTTTCTTTACTCTTCTTCATACTCTCATGATAAAACAATGCTGATTGTTTCTTGTTCCTCGATTTTCTTTTTAGCAAAGTTTACGATTCAAAGGAATTATAGTCGATTGGGCTTTTATTGTGGTGTTTTTTAAGGAGCCTCAATCTTCTCTCACTCTTACTGATTTCAGTGCTTTCTCCCACCACCCTTGTGTTTACTTGGTATCTTTATTTCTTCAACATTTTTTTCTTTAAAGCCTATGTGACATGAACTACTTCTGTATTTTGTAAACCCATTCCATATTAAAATGAACTGCAAGTAGCTCCCAGTTGGTATCCCATGTTTAGTTAATTTACCAATAGGTAAAAAACTACTTTTCTAATTTCTGTTCCTGAAGTTTTCTTATAAGAAGATGTTGGAACTGGAAATTTCTGTCTTCATTATTATTTATAGTCCCTTGATGTTACAACTTTATAAGAAAGGAAATTAAATAGGCAAGCAGAAATAGAGGGAAAATGTTCCTGTGGTTAAGGTACTAAAGCAGAGATGAGAAGCTCTGGGTACAATCCTTGTCGTTACCACAGACTTCCTGTGTGAGCTTCAGCAAATCACTTAATCTGTTTGTGGTTTAGTTCTCCATTTGTAACCTGTTGAGACTAATAACCTTCTTTCTATCTTGGTCTACTTAGGCTATAAACTGTTGGTTTTAGGAAATGTCTCCAACTAAACTCATTTAAAATGCCAAGTACAGTAGGGCCTCTAGGTACTACAAATAATAAGAGTAACCTCTGTTTGTTTGTTTTTTAAAGTTTATCCTGTACAGACTAACTCGGCTACCCCCTGAAGCCTCTAAAATGAAAAACTACTCAGAAATTCACTCTGATATCCTCCATGCCTCATAACCACTACAAGATTCTTCACACCTTTTTCATTTGGGTTAACCATCTCTCTATACACTGCCTCTTCTCTATCTTTCAAACCCATTCACAGACAGCAATTGACATATTTTTGTTGTAACATCTTTATGGTCTCTAAGTGAAGACTCTGCAGGTCCAGTGGGCAGTGGATTTAGGAGTCATTGTGCCATGAAAAATTAAAGCATTTAGGAGTAAGGTTTAAAACTGGGGCATCTGGAAGATGATTTGAGTGATTTACTACTGAAAGAGGTAAAGTCTGCTAACAAAATTAAACTAAATCCTTTACTTGCCATGTTCATAAAATGGGGCCAGAGACAACAAGGCATACATACATTTCTTTCAAAAGGAAGAAGGCATAGGAAAAGAAATCAGAATCATGCCGGAATAGAATTTCAGGGCATTCAGATATCAACAGATGGGTAAAGCTATGTGGCTGAGTGAGGCTATGTCTAGCCTGCAGGCTTCTTTCAGAAGAATCTTTACTGGAAGAGATCTTCCAGAAAAACTTATTTCAAAAGAGAGCGTCCATACAGCAAAAGCACATTGAAAAAGAGATCTGCTTTTTCGAAAGATAGCATCCACATTGATCTCGCATTTAAGTTGTGATTACTATGGACGGAGTGGCCACCAGGATACCTATGCTTTTTCCTGGAGGCCTCTTTTTTGAAGAAGAAAAAAAAAACCCCTTTCCCCATCCACACACACCTTTTTCCGAAAGAACTCTTTTGGAAAAAGGCTTCTTCCTCATAGAAAGAGGTTTACTGCTGTTGGAAAATCCCCTGTGTCCTTTTGACTTTCTATCAAAAGAACGCAATTGATATGTGGACGTAAGTGTAGTTTTTCTGGAAACCCTAAAATTGCCATTTTTCCAGAAAAACTCTGCAGTGTAGACATACCCTTAGACAGAAAAAATGCCAACAGGACATTTTAAATTATATAAGATCAGAGGAATTATAGATAGATGAAAAAGAAGCAGTCTTTAGTCTGTGGTGAATAATTAATAGGTGCTTGCCCCCAAAGAGATTACTGAGGACATGATTGAAAAGAATGTATATAAAAATGTACAGTACAGACAGTAGGGTTTTTAGAAGAAACTACAGTATTAGGATATGACTAATAACTCAAAGGAAGACAAAGGATGGTAAATTTCTGTAGTAGCACAGGGAAGAAACTATAAATTTTAGGAATGAAATAAGTCCTGAGAACATATAAGAAATGTTTGGTGTAGCAAATTTGACAAAAGACTACAACAAAATGATGTGCTACCAAATGGAAACAAGATTTTTCAGAATATACTCTGCATAAAATCTGAGTCGGAGATAAGAAAATAAGAAATTCATATATTGTACTGTAGCTAGGGCCTGATTAACACAGGAGCTTAAGCACTGCAGCTGAGAAACTCAAGATAAAGAGAGGCCCACAGGCCAGATGTAACCCACAGTTTCTTTTCATCTGGCCTGCAGCAAGTCTTGGCACCAAATATTGGCGCTCCCGCGGGGCTGAATCCATGACTGCTAGATTACTAATGTTCCATCCTTAGGCAAAGGACATTCAGGGAACTTCCCCAACATGGCTCTGAAGGGTATGTCTACACTGCACTGTAAAATCAAAATAAGATACGCAATTTTCTTAACGCAAATTGTGTATTTTATTTCTATTCTTTTTTGAAATAGGCTATGTCAAAATTTGGTGCGTCTACACAGCGCCAAATTTTGAAATAAAGCACTATTTTGAGACATCCCTTATTCCTCATGGAATGAGGTGTAAAAGGATGCCAAAATAGTGCATCCGCTATATTTCGAAATAGAGGATCCGTTCCTTGGATGCGGGGTAGCTATTTTGGGAAATAGTGTTGCAGTGTAGACATACCCTCATTAGTCCAAGGCTCTGGACTGCAGCCTGTAAAGCCCCTGTGTTGATCTGAGGCTAATGGGAGTGCAGGGGAATCCCCTGTGGTGCCTGGAGGCATGGGCAGTGTGCACTGTGCAAAAGTGGCCTGTCCTCTTCACCTAGGGGCCAGACATGTCAAGCCTCCTCTGGGAGCAGAGCAGCACAGAGCCAGGGCAAGTACAGATCCTGTCTTAGCCCCTCTGTACCATCAATCAGGAGCTACTCATGGTAAGTGCCTCTTGGCCCAAGCCAAAACCCAACACCTTCTCCTGCAACCCAGCCACCTAAACCAGCCTGGGCTCTCTCTTGCAGCCAAACTCCCTCTCAAACTCCACACTCTGACTTGTATCCTACTCCCCTGTCCTGTCTCGAACCCCACCTCAGAGTTCCCTAGATGAAGCTGCAGCCACTCCTGCCACCCAATTCCCTGCTCCAGCCCTGAGCCCTCTCTTGCACTCTAAACCTACAGGGCTTCCCCAAAATCTAATAGCCCCAAGCCCACAGGAGAGTTAATCCATCCCTGAGTAAAATGAGAATCTATGGAGCTCTGCAGGGCTTTAATAAGCTTATCTTAAAATGTGAAGATATCTTATCTGCCAATCAAAGTTGTTCAGCCCTTCTACATGGTAGGAAAAATCCCCCAATGTTTAGAAGTCTGAGGCACCAAAAAATCCTACTTTGAGAAGTACCCCTAAAAATCAACTTGTTAAACACATTTCTGTTTCCAATATTATTTCAATGTAATTAAGGTTGGCAAGGAGTTGCAGTTTGCTAAAATATCACTTGTTTATAACCATCTGGAAAAGTAGGCAAATCAAATGCCATTTACAAGACTGCAGCTAAACTGTTGGCATTTTTATAGTGTGTGAGCTTTGGCTTTATTACACAATCATAAAGTCACATGATTTCTGTTCAGTAGATGTGAGGCAAAATAACTATGATTTCATGCATAAACCTATCTGTGATTACATTCAAACTGGAATTTTTGGTAGTGTTTAACTAACCACTCAAGTGATCCATCAGTTAAAAACAAAACAACTGACACAAGGTATTCATGATATTTTGTACTCTGAATTATAGCTGTGAAATCATAATATGTAAGCAAGCTTGTCACCAGGAAGGAAGAAAGGAATGATAAATGTCCTTTTGTTTTCTGACATGGGCACCCTGTACCAGTTTGAAATGCAGAAGAGGTAGGTTCCATAAAAATGCTAGTTCCCTCTCATACCTATTTTACACAGATGAAGATGGAGGGTGATTTATTGGACTCCATTCCAGCCCCAGTGTGTTGACCCGCATATCTATGTTGGTGTGCTGAATGTTGTATGCTGTGGTAGGTATAAATTTAGTGTAGTTTACTTCCTTCCTTCAGCAGATTAAGATCCTATGACTCAATGTGATAATAGGAGAGTAAATCTGCTTCCAGGCTGTTCCTGAGGCAATGCAGAGAACAACTACACTTTGACTGAAAACTGATTGAAATCTGGCACTCTGGTTGCCATATTGTTCATCTATTGCAAACATTGTTAGTCCAGCTGGTTTGGGCTACTTATGTTAGAATATATACACTTTCACCTTTGTTACTATGGAAACCAGTTACTAGTGGTCTATGAGGAATGATTTGGCTTGTTTTCACTTGAGCAGTCACAGCATAAAAATCTTTATTAAACACAACTGGAAATAAAGGGGCAAAACAATTCAAATATTTACAATTTAGAAAAATAAAGTCAAGTCTGTTTTAACCTTTTTCTTTCTTCCCTTCCATTTAGCTGTTTCATTTCTTACAAGGAAATATATGCATTACTGGTGTTTATAAGTCCTCTAAGTTTAATACAGGTTGGACCTCCCTGGTCCAGCACCCTTAGGACTTGACCCATCCCAGATGAGGTATTTTGCTGGACTAGGGGAGTTCATTTTAGACCCCTGACATTGGCCCCCTTGGCCCAGCTGCTGGCCTACCAGCTAGCTCCCCACTTCCTGCTGGCTCTTCTGCCCTGCTGACCCCACTGAGCAGCCATTGCTGCCATGGTTCCAAGACCCTCTGGGCAGTCCCACACTGGGGCTCCAGGACCCACCAGGCAACCACATGTGCTGCACTAGAGCTCTGGGACCCACCGGGTAGCTGCATGCCATGGCTCCCTGCCTACTGAATTATCATGGCTCCCAGTCCTAAAGGGAAGCCACACGCAGTCTCCCAACAGTGCTGGTCAGCTCCACTGCCATACTCTAGGCAACCCTCTGTGAGCTAGCTGTGGGCATCCCACTGCCCTGCCAGCCTCTTAGGGATCCTTGCAGCCGGCCTTCCACTGGGACTCTCTGGTCCTGCAACATTTGTGTCAGTCCATAAATGTTGCTGGACCAGGGAATTCCAGTTAAGTGAGTTTCAGCCTGTAGTATTTTATAGAATTTCATCAACATACTCTTTGCCTAGCAGGGCTTCGACAGTCATTCTTTGTATTGCTCATGATTCTACTTTTCCCTCAATAGTCCATAAGTGCTTGATATGGTTGAACTAGTAGGATGGTAATGTCCAGGATTACTTTTTTCTTTGGAACCTCTTTAGTTTAGAGTGGATTATTTTAGAGGTTATAATTCTAAATTTCCAATTCATTACTCATTCCCTGAATGCCTTTATAGAATTTGGATTAGCTGATTTGTGTATCTTGCATTTACCAGTAGTCCTTTGTGAATAGAGTAGATGAAAATGAATGATTTTAAAAAAATGAAAAATCAGATATTTTGTGTTTAAATTGGATTTTTTATTATTTAAATAATCAATAAAATACTAAATTTCTCATTAAAAACAGATACAATTAAATCCTACCACAAGCATGCTACATATACACATGCAATTCATAAAAAATGGATTAACAACTCTAGTCTGTCCAACCTAACAACTGGCTCTTGCTCCTTGAAAGTTCTGGGAGTTCAGTTTTGTTAGTCTGCTGAGAAACATGTACAAAGACAGACATAGGCTGACTAGGATTGTTTTTGTGCTTGTGGGCCAACCATGGCAGAGTTATTTAAGACATTGTTTTAAGACACAGAGTCAATGGGTATGTCTAGACTACATGCCTCTGCTGAAAGAGGCATGTAAATTAGACATACCGACATAGTCAATGAAGCGGGGATTTAAAAATCCCCCACTTCCTTAAAATAAAAATGGCCACTGTGCTGTTCCAGCTCAGCTGATTGTCGGCACAATGCTGCAGTCAAGAAACAGATTGGTTGACAGGGAAAGCTGTTGTCGACCGATCCCTTATGCCTTGTGAAACAAGGTTTACAGGATTGGTTGACAATGGCTTTCCCTGTCGACCGATCTGCGTCTTGTCTGCCGTGTTGTGCTGACAATCAGCTGAGCCGGCACAACGTGGTGGCCATTTTTTTTGATGAAGTGGGGAATATTTAAATCCCCGCTTCATTGACTATGTCGGTATGTCTAATTTACATGCCTCTGTCGGCAGAGGCATATTGGCTAGACATACCCAATATATAGGAAAGGGCAGAGACAACATAGAAAGGAACACGGGAGTAGACTGGACAGACTAAGGGTACGTCTAGACTACAGGCTTCTGTCGACAGAAGTTTTGTCGACAGATACTGTTGACAAAACTTCTGTCGACAAAGAGCGTCTAGACTACATTGAGTTCTGTCGACAAAGCAAGCTGCTTTGTCGACATGGTAGTGTAGACGCAAAGGACAGCTTACATGCAATAACACCTTCTGTCGATAGAAACTCTGTCGACAGAAGGCGTTATGCCTCGTAAAATGAGGTTTACCAGCGTCGACAAAACTGCTGAGTTCTGTCGACGTTATGTCGACAGAACTCAGCGGTAGTGTGGACGCAGGTATAGTTTTGTCGACAAAAGTTCACTTTTGTCGACAAAACCCTGTAGTCTAGACACACCCTAACACAGCTACCCCTCTCAGACTGGAGAGGATAAGGGAAGACATTATTCCATGGAAACACAACTTCCTACATTCCTGTGCATGTTTGCCACAGAAAAACTCTAATGGCATTTGTCCATAAGAGAGACCTTATCTGGAAATATTTTGAAGAAATTCTGTCCCTAGGTAAAAAAGGAAAAACGTGCAATAAGCCACTCCTTAGCTGAAATGAGAGCACCCACATACCTTTTTTCACTGGTTTAACTGTATCAGTTAACTGTAATAACTGCCTATTACAGTTATAGAGTTGTGACTTTCTTGTGCAGACAAGCTCTATATTTCTGAATTCTCCCCAGATATACTTTTCTGAAATGTAATACTTCTTCCCAGCTTCAATATGTTTAACCTATTCCTTACTGCTAGAGACACGAACAAAGAAAGACAAGATGTTAGGGAGGTAGTTTAACTAGGCTGCAACTTTATTAACCTGGATAAAGTTATATTGTGACCATTCTCCCCTTAACCATTTCCAGCTGTTTTGGTATAACTGCCATCAGACATCCACACTTCAACTCTGGTCCCAAGCAGTTACAGCTGCTAATATCTGGTACAACATGGAGACCACCTCCTTTCCTAAGCCTTCCCTTGTTTGAAGGTTAAGGAAGGCTGGGAAAGACAACTGTCTCCCCACTGCAGGGCCACTGAGGGGGAGGAGGGGACAAAGGGGACAGTTGGTACCACAGTTTCAGTAACTCAATATGCAAATGCTTTTGTCGCTTAATGGCTTTGCTATGGTACTTACTAAAATACTATCCTGGCACTTTGTAAACAATGCATTTAATTTCACAATATATCTGAGAAGTTGTGGTAAATGATATATTATTATTATTATTATTATTATTATTATTATTATTATTATTATTATTATTATTAATAATAATAATAATAATAATAATAATAATAATAATAATAATAATAATAATAATATTTGAGAGAGTTTGTATGTGAGCAGATTCAGGATGAAATCCCAGCTCCATGTATAATTGCAAAACCACTATTGACTTCATTGGGGCCAATTCTAATTTGAGATCCAAAGGTTCTCATGGTAAAATCCTAGCTCTGGTTCAGTCAATGAAAATGTTGCCATCGACTTCAGTGTTGTGGTGACTTCACTCATTGTTCAAAATGTTGCACCTGACCTGCAATAAGCATAGCGATATCAAATAATGTACGATGGGGCCAAAAGGAAAATTGCTTTCATTACCAAAATCCTAATTAAAGCAAATAAAAATAGGCTCATACAGAAAAGGAACACTTAGGTATTCTAATTTTTGAAATAGAGAAATTGTGTCTCTCTGTTTGAGAAACTTGTGTTGATCACACTCCAGAAAACTGGCTGATTAAATATTAAGGTCTGAGAATGAATTTACCTTTCTGACAGCTTTTCATTTTGAAATATGAGAGCCAATATAAGTCTCTTATTGTAATTACATTAGGCATAAGCAAATTGAGCACTGCAAAAACTTATATATTCTGCATGCAACAAGAGGCATACAACCAAACTGCATTTTCAGAGCTGCTTTTTTGGAACAACAGCGTATTATTACCAAAATGAACACAATTGAAATAGAAATTTAGAAACTAAAAAGATGCTATTCAACATAAAGAAAAAAGTACGAATGGCAAGCTAACACAAACATTTTAAATAATGAATAGCTTGAGTCACTTACTATTGGATAAGATGATCTCACAATAGATAATGACTCACAAGTATTGTAGAGATACCAGAATCAATGCAAGCCAGATCATTAATAAAATTAAATATCCAAAACACAGATTAAATCAAGACAAAGAAATCACTTTATGATTGAAAGGTAATTTTTAAAAATAAACACGAGTTATTGTATAAATGGAATAAACTTGAGTTTTAAAGCAAAAATTCTGGACTGTTTAGAGAAATAATATGATATGATTGGTTCTAAATATAAGAGGCGAATCCTTAGTGACTTATTGAAGTCTCATTATTTTCCCTTTTATTTTCCTGAAATTCTTGTATGTTGTGTTGTCCCTAGTAAGAATTTTTTAAAATAATGTTTTACAATTATGAGGATTATCTAAAAGCCAAACAGATTATTTTTTAAATAATTTGTCAATGGTTCTACTGTCCATTCAACTGTTATTACCTGATGATATTACTTGGAAGGATTTTGTATACAATTTGATCATTTTTCAAAAAAATCAAATTATTTGTATACAGTGAAATCATCTTAAATTGAGTTCAGATAATGAAAGTTTTATACATATGCTCACATATTTCCAGTGAAGTTAATGGCCAAACTCCCATTGACTGAAATGGAACCAGTGTTTCATCCTAAAAGACTGTAATAAATGATTGGACTGAGCTCCCTATTTGAAGGAAGTGCCTACAAATAAATTGCAAGAGCAAATTTTAGAAGTTGTATATCTTACTTCCTGACATGTGTTTGCAGTCGGGTTGGTCCATAAGTAGTAAGATTGGTGCCTGCAGTTGAACAAGAAGGCATTATTTTTTGTACAAATTGTGCTGGCAAAAGTATGACCAGACATTGAAAATGCCTTATAAAATTCGATGTTTTCTATCCTTCATCATTTTTACACATAAAAGCTTGACCAGGAAATGTTTTGATTGAATGTGGAATAATGTTAGACATAACGTCCTTTTGGCCTTTCAGCATTTGTATTACTTCATCGTGGACTCAATGGGCCTGGAACTCATTTGGACTCAGTGGGCCAAATTCAGATGTGGTGTGTAAGGGATTGGTAGGGTGACCATCTGTCCCATTTTTTCTGGGAGAGTCCCTTATTAAAGTCCTCCTGGCATCCAAACTTTTTTTTAAATGGGCATATTATCCCTTATTCCCCTGCAGCTGGGTGAAGGGGTTAGGGGAAGGGGAGCCACCGGCATTTGGGGCTTCAGCCACTGAAGCCCTGAGCACCAGCAGCTCCTCTCCCCTCCCTACCCTTCATGCTGCGTGGCTAAATTTCATCTCTGCACTGGCAGAGGGGGACAGGGAGCAGCTGAGTTTCAGTGGTTCCTCCCCCCCTCCCATTGTAGGGCTAAAGCACTGAGCGACTGCAGCACACACACCTTCCCCCTGCCCACACATGCTTAGTGTCCCATATTCAGCATAGGAAAATATGGTCACCCTAGGGATTGGGATAAATTGCATGTTAGTAATTAAATGTGAATATATGTAAGTATAAAGGGAATCTTCAATTGTGCTAATTGAATCTCTGTAGTACTTTTTTGTAACTGAGGTCAGAACCGGGCCCTGGATATCTAAAGAGCCTAAATTGGTATAACATGCAAGTGGAAGAGGCCAGAAGAAAGCAAAATTATACCAATTCAGATTCCTTCAGAACATACTTAGCCTCACTGCTACATTTGTTTCATGGACCATTTGGGCTGAAAGGTGTTAAAGAAATGTTATTTTTTTCCTGTTTAATAGATGTAGTTATCTTATTGTTCCTGGTCATTAGATTAACATTTTACAGCAGGGATGGGGAACTTTTTTGGATCTCACTTGCCTGGCCCCCAAGTGAGAAGAAGAAAAAAACCCTCAATGATGTGGCCCCCAACTGAAAAGTTTAAAATAAAAGAGAGATACTTACCTCATTTATGCAACGCAGGGCACCAGGGTCCCCTTGCTTTCCAGCTCTGTGGGAGGGGGAGTGCCAGATCTCAGGGCTTTTCCCTGAGGCTGCATTAACTATTCTGAGGGACTGAGGTTAGTAGATTTTGTGGGGGTCCCCTAGGCTGTAGTGTAGGACCACAATGAGGGGTTCACTGTATAGATGTCAATATGTAGATCACTACTCAATTAACCAATAAACATGGGCTTATCAGTTAATCCCATTGACTACATACATCCCTCCTAGCTGCCTCTGATACAGATACAGAGGCAGCAAGGGGAGAGGAGGCTGGTGGGACCCCATCCCCACCCTTCTGCCTCTGATAGAGAGGCAGCAGAGCTCAGAGGGTTAGGAGGGCAAGTGAGCGCGGATACAGCTTTCAAGCCAGCTCTCCACATGTGCTGGCTCCTCTGACCTGCCTGACCCCTCCCTTGCCTCCTCCCTCTCCCTTCTGCACTGCTGCCTTTTTCATAGGCAGCAGAACGGGAGGGACAGAGGAGGCTGTAGAGCAGCCTCTGTCTGCAGGGAGCTCAGACCTCCCCCCCACAGACAGGGGCAGCTGCTGCAGAGCAGCCACTGTCTACGAGGAGCTCAGACAAGGGCTGCTGCTGCCCTGTGCTGCTGCCTCTGGTTCCCTTCATAGACTGACTCCCGCCTCCATCCCACGCTGGCAGGGGGCTTCCCAAGAGTGGAATTGGAGCTCACTGGCTGCTGGCTCCACCCCCTGAGACTATCGAATAATCATATATCTGCTCAAAATGTTATGCCACTACATGGCTATTCAATTACATGATGTCTAACATCCCTAGGTCAGTGTACAGCAGGTGGTGCGGGGTCTGCGCAGGAGTAGCATGCAAGAGCAGGCTGGGGGTGGGAATCTGGGGTCTGGGTGGGAGGTGGGGTGCAGGAGCAGGCTGGGGGTTGGGCTGACAGTGAAGTGTCTGTGTGAGAGGAAAAGTGCAAGAGCCTGTGAAGTTGCAGAGTATGGGTAAGAGGGAGGGTGCAGGAGCGATCTAGGGATAGGGGATCAGGGTCTGGGATGAGGGAGAGAGGATGTATGAAGAGGCAGGGGTTTAGGTTGCTTATTTGGCACTGCTCCCATGAGGGCACAGGTGGCTCCACACCACCCTATGCTTGCAGGCACCACCTCCCACCACTCCTATTGGCTGCTATTCCTGGGCAAGTGGGAGCAATGCGGGATGGGGGGGGGGTGCAGGTTATAATTTTCCTGCACTGTAGTTCCCCTAGTTCTCCTAGCCAGTGGCAAGGGAGAATGGTGGTGTCAGAGCTGCTTCCTCCCCATGTCCATCAGGCAGAGCTGGCCACGTCAGGGCTTTAGGGCTGGATCCCTACACAGCAGGGAGCTGGTGCTCATGTTTCATCCAGACAAGAGTGCACCGAAGCTTAGAGACTCACTGTAGGGCAGGAGCTCCAGCATGGGTTCATCCCTTGTGAGCGGGAGGATGTCCCAAGATACATGGGCCAAATAAAGGCAAAATGAGGACTGGATTGAAAGAGAGAGAGAGAATGTCTTACTTTTTCTGTTATGTTATATGCAGCCAAATTTTTCTGTTATCCAGATTTGCATTGATGTAACTAACAGAAGATTTTGACCTATTGTTCTGTGTACATATGAATATAGGGGTAAAGTACAGGCCAAAACTTAATGAATATAACTTAATGAATTACTTAATAAATATAACTGAAAATTAGAGAAAGAAAAGGAAAGTGTATGTACTCCACTTCTAAATCCACAATGTATGCATCTCTTGCTCTAACTCGATCATCATTGGGAGTCTGCTCTTCAGAACATAGCATTTCACTGTTACTGCATCTGCACACATTGTGGAATTTATTAAAGAGCAGAGCCTGCTAACTTTACTGTGCATTGGGGAAGCGGAATTGTCAGCTTTATTCAAGATCTCTAAATCTGGCCTATTCTGGTTCATTTTCTCCAATTTGCTGAAGGCCTTTCTTTTTGCTCTCTGATGTCATCTTATTAAAGCAAATAAATGCTAAAAATACTCTTCAACTCATTACATCTGTGCAGTGCTATAATAACGGACATCCTGTTTTATGTGGAACCCGACATATTGTTTCATAAGCCAATTAATGTAATCACTAGCTATCTATTATCAATACTTATTTACATATGTTTAATATGCACTTGTTAGGACACAGTAAATAGCAGGACTGTTTCTCTTTAGGCATAAGTGATGATTTTTATTTGCAAGAATGAAAATACCAGCAGTATGATCAGTTCAGATATACTATTTTCAGAGTTCCCAGTAAGACTACAAAAGAGACAAACAGCATATTTCCAAGGTCCCGGAGTAAATCATGGCCTGCAGAGAATTCATCCTGGGATTACATCTCCGTGAGACTTGTAAAGGCATTAATAAGTTCCCAGTGGTCTTTCTGTTTCTCAGCCACCGATATACTTCATTTTAAATTGCAGAGGATATTAACATTGTGGTAGCTCATATTACGAAGTTGTTTAGCTAGTAAATATACCAATGTTTCTAATTTATAACGGTCTCTATTGTCTGAATTTCTACTCCAGAATATACCACCACAGACAATTATGCCATTTTCCCCTTTGTGTTACATGTATGAAATCTGATGCTACAACATCACAAGCCAAAACCGCATTTTGCTAATGACTTTACTTGTGGGTGACAAATTAAGCAGATGACGTTTTCATATCACTATACTATATTTAACCCTCATTAGCAGAAGTCTCACTCTGATTACTTAGGTTGTCACATCATGATTTGTTGCTGCTTAGGTGGAAAGAGGACATAGGAATTTTCCTTTGTGTGGTAGAAATTTCCAGAATAAACTGCTACACCAATTAAAAGGGGAATTAGAAGTTTTATTAAATGCCTTTGAGCAAGAAATGCATCTGTAAACCCATATTTCCTCTTTAAAGGCTTTACATAATAAAGGTAGATAGATTTTTCAAAGCTGATTAATGTGTATTGGATTCTGACATAATTCCTAGCTAGACAAATTTTTGAATCTGAAAAAGAATCAAACTGTGCCAGAGGCTATATAAATAATCACTCATGGCTAGATTGTGCCTTTAGGCAAAATGGTGAGAGAGGGTTGGAGTAAAATGAACCCTATTCCCAGGTTAGCGCTGGCAGGCACTGTGCCACTCAGAGACATCCTTCAAGCCCAGTTCTGTCCCTGATTCACTCTTGCTTCAGGAATACAGCAACGCTGCTGGTCTGTACCAGCAGTGAATCGAGACTTCCCCCTTTCAATTTAGTCATGCCGGGTAGTGTGTTGGGAGATGGAACCAAAGCTGTCTATTCCCTGGGCTGTCCCTCCAATCTACTTACTGGAGAGAGGTGGAAAGCAGACACCATAGCACACATGACCCAAGATTTGGATAACATGCATAAGGGGCATGAGGTTTTCCATCTATTATAACTCTGAGGAGATAACTCAAATGTTCTGTGCAGCCCTTACTGCTTGGAAATAAAATAAACACAATGTCTTATTTAGAAAATTTTGCACATGGCTTAGAAATCGTGCTGCTTGTTATTTATAGAGCAGAGGTGACATTTTGATTGCTGTTCTTAGACACCTGTATTCTTCACATAAACCTGCTACATTAATTTAATTCCTTTTTCTCTGGCTATACATCTGGGTTCAGAAAAATTAACTTCCTTCTTTTTTTTTTCCCATCAGTTATGTACAATGCAGCTCTACCCTTATGCTGAGTAGTGCTTATTCTGCATATAGCCTTTCAGCTTTCCATGGCCTAGTCTACACTAACACCTTAGTCCAAAATTAGCCCCCCAGGTCAATTTTCTAAGAAATGCATCCACACTACCAAACACGTTGTTCTGGAATACATGCCTGCAGAATTCAAACTCCGCTTTTCACATGGAGTAATGCTATTCCTGAACTTGTAAGTCTGAAATAACATTAGTATAGATGCTCTGGTGTCATTAATTCAAACTAATTGGCCTCCAGGAGGCCTCCCGCAGCTCCCCAAGTGCTTCCTGGGGCTCTGAGTCCAAGGCAAGCTCTGTTAACATGGATGTGCTTCCTCAGACTAAATTCAATTTTTCCCCGTAGTGAGGACATGGAACTTCAAATTTGTAAAATTGTGTGCCCAGAAGTCGAACTTAGTAAATTTGAAATACTCACCTCGTGTAGACATGGGCCAAGGGACTGTTACTAGATTATTGGATGCAACTCATTCATTGTGTCTCCTGGCATTAGAATCAGACCTTTAATTAGTATTTTTAGAGATAGCAGAGAGATTTGCATGCAGATGCAGTGGCATCATGACCACCTTCCCATCCCTTACAGCAGGTAGAAGAAGGGTCCAAAAAGTATGAGTTGGAGGACTGTAAAACATTTTTCTGTTTTTAACACAGGATCAATCACCAGGTGGAACGGTTGAGAGGCTCCGGACTAGGCTAATAATTTTTTAAAATTTATTTTCATTTTTAAGTGTCTGACTTCTACTAAAACATTTAATTTTCCAAAACCACGTAATGCGAAAGTTTAAAATCTGCAATATATTTATCCTTGTCCAGCAAATTCTCAAACTATCCTTAATTTTACATTTTGCATGCTCTTGTACTAATAACTATATATCTGCTTAAGCATCTCTTAGATAAAAGGATACCTAATTAAAGACTGAATCATGACCTGGCTTGAATAAGTCATTCAGGTGAGAGTAAGAAGGTACCTTTATTCTCTGATGTGGGGTATCTCTGGTGAGGGACCCCCTCACCAATTGGAGCAGCACTCAAGGGGAAGTATATCACCCTCTGAATACATTCACAGGAGGGCCTTGAAAAAGGGTAGAGTTTTGGGTAGAGTCACATTACCAGGGTATGAGAGAAAATATGGTGTATTGTGTATAGCCCCAACATAGTTTATAGCCCACTGGAGCAGTGGAGAAACCAGAAGGGAGATTGTGACTTAGTGAGGTTTCTTTAGGGGAGGGACAATACCATTCTGCCATGTGTTGAAGACTTTTATAGTCACAATCTAGCTGTAAATAATGGTGCATCTTGAGATAAGAAAACGGAGTGTGAAATGAGTGAAAAAAAATGAATGTCTATGTGTGTGACTTTATTCAACCAACTGAAAGATTAGGTGTGAGGGCAGTAACATAGCCAAGGGAAAATGCACATAAAAAGAGGTTATTCATTTCTCATTTGAGGAATATAGACTTTTATTGAGGGTAGGTTACCCACTTCTTTGGTTTACTACTATGCCATTGCATGTGAGCTTATCAAAGTTAAAGAAAACTTATTTCCCCGGGATAAAAAAAGAAAACCAAAGTTGGTAAACCATGAAAAGGCTGCTTTCTCTGAGAATAGTGAAAAATGAACTATAAACAGTCATTGAATGTATTGCATTCCCAAATAAAAATGTATACTTAAATTACCTAAACCTATGAGTTTTCATTAACTTCTACTTCAATTTTACATGTGTTATTTTTGAAATGAAAGAAATCCATGTTTCTTCTGAATCATAAATTCAATTATGTATTTCTATAACTGTTTTCTATAGCGTACTGTACATGTATATTGATGGGACAGATTTGCACTGCAATATCCACTACATATAGTAAATAGATACATCCCATCCTCATTGTAATACTCTGTCATATTTTCCATAAATGCTACCATTGCTGAACATGAATACATATTTTATATTTATAATGAATATGACATTTTCTTTTTTGTCTTACTTGTTCCTAAGTATATTCATTTGGTGTGTCTTTGTGGGTGGGCGAGCTTTTTATTTCAAGACTAGAGCATCATATTTGCATGATGTGCACATTTATTACATATTTTGAAATGTATTTATGGTGCATTTTTTACCTCCCCATTTTCATTAAAAACAAAAGTTCTATTTATGTAATCCCAGAAATACAATGACTTTATTAACACAACACAAAATTTATCTTTGGTAGCAATGACCATGTGGACAAGCTGATAATATTAAAGTGCTATTCCTTAAAATCACTGAAAGAGTGCGATGTGTGCATTGCATTGCGACGGGTTACATCACTGGTCGTAACATGATGTAACCCAACGCAGCATGATGTAAACGTCGTGATGCATTGGAGATTTAAAGAAAGCACAATTTTTTTTTCTCTTTCTGTTAGGTGAGGATACTTCTGTTCCACTCATTAATTACCTACATTAGTTGTAAGGCTGTGTTTAGTTGATGTTATTAAAACGAAGCAAGTTCCCTTCTAATTCCTAAGTGATGTTGCAGGCAAAGCAATCATGCTGTACTACAGGAGTCTGCCATAATAGGTAGCTTTTATGATGTATTTACTTCAGGATGTCTGCAACTGATTTTCTTCCCTTACTTTAAATGCCACCATGTCAGATGGTTGGAACGCTCCATCAGAGTGGGAGAACATGCCCGCTCACTACAACACTTCTGGAGTGCTTCGATTCAGGGGAAAATTAGCTCAAGGTTAGTGTCCCAGGCCTGCAGTCAGGCAGAGCAGCAATAAATTTGCAATAAACCAGGGGTGGGGAATCTCTGGTGTACCAACCAGATGTAGTTAGCCAGGATTATTCCCTTGAAGGCCTCAAGATGGTGTGGTTATGTGAGCATCCAAAGGAATGGTTGCTCATACCTCCTGTTCACCGTGGTTGCCATTCACAGCCAGTGGGAGCTGTGGGAGTTGGCCCGGGCAAGGCCACCACTTCCTGCAGTTCCCATTAGCCAAAAACCATGAACTTCAAGCAGCCATCCATGTGGACACTCAGGTAAACAAAGCATCTGGCAACCCATCAGGAGATAACCCAGGCGAAGCACATGCCTCCATAGGGTCCCCACCCCTGGTCTATAGCCCTGGAGATGTCAATCAGGGCAGAACAGTAATCAGTCCAGGTACAGGGCTCTAGCCTGCTGTCAGGGAGAGCAATACAGCAGACTAGGGGAAATAAACTTTCTGGTGGGAAAGTCAGCAAATCATCTGGTGACTTAGTTCAGGTGGGGGCCAGACCAATGCAGGCTCCTGACCATGAAATAGGGAGGCTACCACCCCTGAGAGTGGATGGCAGGACTAGGGGGAGACAGGCACTTTCATTCAACTGCATCCCAGCCCGATGGTGGAGTGATTCACCACTGGGATACCAAGGAACCCAACCACAACATACTGGCTGCCTTCAATCAGTCACACAGCCAAACCCTGTTTGGTTTCCATGGGCTCTTTCCTATAACCCCACTCCTGGAGTATCTGGATTTGGGGTTGTCATCAGTCTCACTCAGAAGAACGGCAAGTAGCAGCGCCAATAGCTCCTCAGTGTCCTCAGTATCTGGAAGCTGTAGCAGTCCTTACAAGTCTCTGACATGGCCGCAGGCCGTGTCATGTGCAGAGGTAATTGATTTCATTGGGACTGCTCATGTTATTAAAGTTTAATACGTACATAAGGATTTTGCTAGGTAAGGAACAAAGGCTAAGTATTTTTCAGTTTTAAGTCCAATATCCTTAAATTTCTTCTTTCCTAAAGTCATTATGAATCTTCTCTTTATCTTAATAAATATCTTATTATTTGTTTTACTCATATTGAACAGTTGGTCTCTAATGTTTTGTAGTGTTTATAAGTTATTACACAAATGTGATGATAAAAAACTATTTTTTCTATAAGGTTTTAATTTTCTTTCTTTCTTTCTTTCTTTCTTTCTTTCTTTCTTTCTTTCTTTCTTTCTTTCTTTCTTTCTTTCTTTCTTTCTTTCTTTCTTTCTTTCTTTCTTTCTTTCTTTCTTTCTTTCTTTATATTCTGTGTGAAGATAAATAACATTTGTTACATAAGGAATGTTTGAGTATTTTTTTCAACATTTCTGTATATATATAGTGATCATCCAATTCTAGCCCTATATGTGGTGGAAATGGACCATGCAATATTTATACTTCTATTATGTCCCTTCTTATTCATTTCCATTCTAAGGGTACATCTAGACTACATGCCTCTGGCGACAGAGGCATGTAGATTAGACTACCCGGCATAGGAAAATGAAGCAGTGATTTAAATAATTGCCACTTCATTTAAATTTACATGGCTGCTGCGCTGAGCCAATCAGCTGTTTGTCAGCTCAGGGCGGTAGTCTGGACGCTCCGCAGTCGACATCAAAGGCATTTGTCAACCTCCCAGGCCTCATCCCAGGTATGCCACTTCATTTTCCTATGCCGGGTAGTCTAATCTACATGCCTCTGTCGCCAGAGGCATGTAGTCTAGACGTACCCTTAGTTCCATTCATTTAAATTTCAGTTCAGACAAAAGTTTGTCCATGATTCCAATCATTTAAAATACAGACTCTAGACTTTATCTATTTTAACTATATATTTTTTTGAGATAAAGGTAATAACATTGAACACTGCATTCCAGAGAAGGCACACCACTGAGTTATGTGATGACATTATACAATTTTCAGAATTATTTTATGCTAGCCTTTTAACATGCTAAACATAATGTTTGCTGCTGCTGCGTTTTTTTGGGGTTTTGGATTTTTTTTTTAAGATTCTCATTGACCTGTCTACAGTGATTTGCAGATTTGCAGTGATCCCCCTCCCAGGTCTAAGTGGTTGAAGGTATATGTTGCTTTTAATCTTGTGGTGTATTAGCTGATTTGATTAGAAGTTTCAGTACTTCATCAACAGCTCAGCTATGTTGTTCTTAAATTATTTCTGAATTCTTTGGTATGGGCAGACTGAGCCTGGTGATTTGCTCCTCTTTATCAATTTGTTATAGCCCCCACTCTTCCTTTTAATACTTCAGTCTTTGAAAATGACTCATCTGTATTATCTTCTCCTTTTGGGAATCCCCCAAAGAACTTCTGCTACAAAAACTACTGCATATAAACTATTTTCTCAACAACGTCTGTGTCTTTCTTAATTGTTCCCTTAACTTGCAGGTAGTCCAAGAGAATGATCAATTCTCTTGCAGGCTTCTTGAAAAGTTGATAAGTGAATTTAGAGAAGAGGAAAGGGCACACTCTAGAAGCTTCTAAGCAAAAGAGGCGAAGAACATAGGTCAGTAGCTATAGAAGCAAAAATGGCAGAGGAAGATTTAATTGAAGTATTGAAATATAACAAAGTAGGTCTGAACACTGAGGACATATAAAATGGTTGAACACATGAGCAGTGTGGAGAGCAAAGAAGATGTGTCATAGGTTTGGCAATAGAAAGCAGGACACATCTCAGTGTCCTGAGCAGAGTAAAGGGAGAGTATCATGCTGCTGGATGTAGAGGAGTGAAAAGGAAGAAGGAGAGGGCGAAAGAGGCAAAAGCCCTTGTCAGAT